>NW_022196896.1:1514467-1553439 GCF_008632895.1 Mastomys coucha
ATCACAATCCCGGACCTTAAGCTGTACTACAGAGCAATTGTGATAAAACTGCATGGTATTGGTACAGTAACAGGCAGGTTGATCAATGGAACAGAATTGAAGTATATTCATTTTTATTAAGTAACTATGAGGTGAAAGATGGTTAGCTGGTAGGACTGTTAAATTTTGAAGGTCAGAAAAGTTTTTGTTGGATTGAGAATAATTTACCCCCAAAAGCAAATAAACAAAAGGCCTTCTGTTCTCTAACAGTTGTTACTCACTGTTACTTGTCACTGTCCAAGTAATTTATGAGCAAGATAAATGTTTTGGTCTCTTAGTTTTGAATTTGGAAAATCCAAGATCAAGTGTCCACTTTTTTTTTTTCAAATTTTTCCTTCTGGTCCCCTCTTACATAATCGGTACCCCTCAATCATCCCTTCTCCTCTGAGAAGGTGGAGACCCTCCTGGGTATCCCCTAATCTTGGCACATTAAGTCTCTGCAGGGCTAGTCTCATCCTCTCCCACTGAAACCAGACAAGACAGCCCAGCTAGGGGAGCAGTATCCATAGACAGGCAAAAGCTTTAGGAACAGCCACTGTACCAGTTGTTCAGGGATCCACATGAAGGCAGAGCTGTACATTCACTACATATGTGTTGGGGGTCTAGGTCCAGTGTGTGTATGCTCTTTGGTTGGGGATTCAGTCTCAGAAATCCCCCAAGGGTGTGGGTGAGTTGACCTTGTTGGTCTCCCTGTAGAGTTCCTACACCTTCCTAGGCCCTTAATCTTTCCAACACCTTGTCAATAATACTTCCTGAGCTCAGATCAGTGTTCGGCTGTGGGCCTCCGGGTCTGTTTCAGTCAGTTGCTGGGTAGAGCATCTCAGAGGACAGTTATACTAGGCTCCTGTATGGGAGCATAACAGAGAATCATTAATACTGTCAGAGATTGGTGTTTGCCCTTGGGAGGGGTCTCAAGTTTGGCCACCCATTGGTTGCCCATTCCCTCAGTCTTTGCTCCATCACTGTCCCTGCATTTCTTCTAGACAGGGCAAGTTTTGGAAAGAAAGTTTTGTGGGTGGGTTGATGTCCTTATCTTGGGTTGAGGTACTTATCTCTCCACTGAGTGGGGAGGGGCTACAGTAAGTAACTACTTCAGGTTCCATATCCACATTACTAGTGGTCTCATCTCAAGTCACCTCCATAGACTCCTGGGACCATCCCCCATTCCAGGTCTCTGTCATATCCTGGATATGCCCCCCAACTCCAAGCCCTCATTCTCCTGGCCTTCTGACCCTCATTCCTGTCTCTCTCTAGACTTGATCCTGGACCCCCCTCTATTCCTCTCCCCATAACCTCTCCCATCCAGTTCACTCCTTCCATATGCCTCCTATGACTATTTTATTTCCCCGTCTAAAGTGAGATTCAAGCATCCACTTTGGCCTTCCTTCTTATTTGGCTTCTTTAAGTCTGGGGAGCATAGCATGGACCTCCTGTACTTTTTGATTAATATTCACTTATTAGTGAGTCCATACTATGCATGTCTTTTGAATCTAGGTTACCTCACTCAGGATGATATTTTCTAGTTCCATTCATTTGCCTGCAAAATTCACAATGTCCTTATTTTTAATAGCTGAGTAGTATTCCATCGTGTAAATAAACAACATTTTCTGTATCCATTGTTTCGTTGAAGGGCATCTGGGAAATGACTTTCTTGATGCAGAAAAACAAATGAGCAGGAGCCAAACATATTGGAGAGTTATTTAAACTCTTTAAAATTAATCATTACACAGTGTAGACATTAACCTATCCATGAGAGTAGAACCTTGTGGCCTAACTCTTTCTCAAAGTATTGTCTCTCAGTATTGTTGTGAGACAATTAAGTTTCAATGTGGTATTTAAAGAAACACAACATATCACTCCTTGTTTGATATCAGAAAAGAATGTTTTTCACAACTTGAAAAAAGCTGTACCAATAAAAGCTAATGAGCTTGGCACACAGCAATAAGATCATTTTAGGTCAACCACTTGATACATCATTTCATGTATGTCTTTCTTAGATTTCCCTTGAAATCCATATAGGCACTCCACTCTATGGTAGCCTTGGGTAATGTACAAGCAAAGTTCAAAGGAACTATTGCAGGAACTTCAAGAGAAAAGATGAGGGTGTTTTAATTAAAAAGTAAATTTAAGGCATGCAAATGTGCATATTAGTGTGCATTAGTCTTGCTGTGTTAAGATGTGTCCACAGTATTTTCAGGAGCATAAAACCTAAGACCTCTCACCTTCCATTGGATTTCTTTTTAATTTCAATGGGACATTGATGATAATAATTACATGTACATATGTATAATTATAGTAATAATTAGTTGATTAAGCTCATTACTTATGTATGATATACAAATATACTTTTCTGTAAATAAATTTCAAAAGCATGGGCATATTTATTTAGCTAGCTTAGCAAATTAATTGGATTAGCTGAGACTTATACACTTTGTAGATTCATTTTATTATTTATCTGTGTGTATATCTGTGTATGCATATGCATACATATGCAGGTACTCACAAAAGCCAAAAGAGAGTGTTGAAAGTCCTAAATTTAGAGTTAAAGAAAAGTGGGTAAGGCATACTTATTAGGACCAAACTTAGTTTGCTGGAAGAGTAGCAAGTACCCTTAGACAACTTTCTAGTCCTCCCACATAATTCTGTATTTCCTTACAATGAGAAATATCTTTTCCACGGAGTTTCTGATATTGAGATCAATGTTCTGTAATACTTCTGAGCTATGTCTACGAATGGTGGTTGTATTTCTATTTCTAAATGGTGGTTTAGAAATAATGAGAGCATCAGAGGTGGGTCTACATGATGAGGAAACAAATATAGTAAGATCTAGGAAAATATATGATTATAGGTGTCATATCATAGATTCAACTTTTTTTTATTTCCTATCTTGCACTCTAACTTAGCCAATGAGATTTCAGTTCATTGTGGGAGAACACAGTGTGGGCACTCTCTGTGTAGGGTTGGATTGTTATTGTCTTCTTTGTAGATGTGTCTAGAAAAAGGAGCACACAACCCAACAGTGTGGCATGGTGACTGCTCTTTGTATTTTAAAGCATCACACTAACAAAGTATCTTTTAGACTTTACATTGGAATGAGTTTTCCAAAAAAACATAACTTATTACTTGTGGACATGTAATAGATATAAGATGGATAGATAGATAGGTAGATAGATAGATAGATAGATAGATAGATAGATAGACAGACAGATAGATATAGATGAATAGACATGCTCAGATATATGACAGATCTATATAGACAATATATACAGATTGTTATAGAATATATAATATAATGAATGGCTCATGTACCAGAGAGGCTATCATATCTGAACTGTATAATGGGCTGCATGCTTGAATCTAGAAACCTAGAAATGTTGATGCTTCAGATCATTCCTGAAAGCTACCAGGTTGAGGATCTCTTATTTTGTTTTATTTATTTATTTATTTATTTATTTTTCATTTATTTCATTTTTTTGAGAATTTTATGAGGGAGTGCTCTATTTACACAATTTCTGTATGCTTACTTGCCCAACTCCTCTTGTGGCACCCTCTATTTCTCAAATTTATGGCACATTCTTCTTCTTTATTATTTTTACACAGGCACACATAAAAACACATACACATGCGTGCACACACACACACACACATACACACACTTGTATGTATAAACCCAACCTGCTTGTTTGTCTATATATGTGTTTAGCTCTGACTACACGGAGGTTAGGGAGTAATAGGCAATTGATGGCTGCTAAGAATGGGTGGTGTCTCTTGCTTAGAGAGATCATTCTTCCTTGCCATTTGAGTTTCACCTGATCAGATAAAGTTTACAATGCTCTGAATTGCAGACTCTTTTATCCCACATTTTCTGATTTTAATGTAAATCTCATCAAATAAGGTCACATATGCATACAAATAGAAAATAAAATAGAAAGTAAATGAATAACAACTCTCTAGGGGAATGTGATAGTTCAGGATTCATAGCCTTCATGGGTTTAAACAATAAAATAAAAATAAAAACCTAAACTATAATAATTCAAATTTGAAGAAACAAATCTCCGCAAAGGATAATTGGTCAAGGAAGCTTTCAGGAAATTTCTACCCTCAAAACTATAGAAATAATAGAACAATTTGAAAAGCCTGATAAGTAGTGTTGAAACTAAGAAACATAGTAACTTAAAAAGAAAAAGAAATGAGGAAGTCATATTTGAATAAATAGATCAAATAGAACTATAAATATTAATATCATTATTAAATTGAAAGTCAGTGATGTATGCAGTAATAGATAAAGCTAAAGAGAGAATGAGTAACTAGAAGATAAATTTGAAGAAATTATATCAGGTGCAGTTATAATTAAGGTCAGAAAATGAAAATTTAAAAATATTACAGAATAAATAAGAGAAGCAATTGAATGATAATAATTACTGTAAAATAAGAAAAGGTACCAACTATGAAATTTTATTTTGAGGTTTAACACCTAGGGATTTTCAGAATTTAGAGTAAACTCTCATATAGCACACAGACTTCTGAGACAGGTAAATAAGAATAAATCCAGACATAGACATAGTGTACTAAAATATGAATTGCAAAGGTAAAGAGGTATTATTGAGAGCAATTACACCTTTGCTGAGAAGCAATGTCAATTAGAGTAAAGGTTCTTGCCTATTGTTACCAAAGAGTCTGAAGGTAATGGAAACACATCTGAAAATCCCAAAGAGAAATGAAAGAAAAAGTCAATCTCAAATTCTAAGCCCTATTAAACTGTCAAGAAAATAGAGTATAACATGAAGATATTTTAGAGATATATTAAAACTGTAACAAAGGAAAGAAATAATGGAGAACAAAATGAAAAGACAAGCTAGCAATTGGGAGAGATAATTAAAGCTAACAGGGAAAGATAATTAGGTATGAAACAATGGCCATGAATACTTGAAAATACCTGGTTAGTGGTTGATTGGGAGATAATACCTCCCTACTAGTAAACAACCTCCATTACTTGGATATTAAGAAAAATGGTAATGGTCATCCCTAATGATGACGTAGTACAAGGGCCATTTTCCTAAACTGGTATTGTGAGTGGAAACAAAATAATATTCTGTAAAGCAATACATAATAGGAGAAAGGAGAACAAACCCCTCTCTCTCACTCATTCATTTATCCCCTAGGTGAATTTGCAGCGTATGAATATGAAGCAACAGTTCTAAGTTCTTACTCCCTTATTCCTATAAGTAGACAAGACAACAAGGAAGATAGTGGATAGACTTAATATTCACCAGGACACAACACAAGGAGAGTGAAACAGGTTAATATAAAAAAATCATGGCATGTTAGCAGGACTCAGTTGCAAGTCTATGCTATCTCATGATGGAAGCCAGCTGTGGGCAGATACTGCAAGTATAAGTCGCACATATTTCAAATATAAAAGAGAGCATTATTTCTGATTGTACATAATTATGTGATATGCATAATAATGGATGAGAATAGTGAAACCAACTTCAAAAAAGAAAAGCAAAAGGTGTTTTAGTATATCTAATCTGTTCATTCCTTATTTATCATCCTGAGTATGGTAACCCAGACCCAAAAGGACATACACAGTATGTACTCATAAGTGAACATTAGCTAAAAAGTATAAAATACCTATGGTACAACAGAATTAATAAAGCTTAACAAGAAGAAAGAGCGAGTGTGGAGTCTTCAATCCCACTTAGAAGAGGGAAGAAAATAATCATGGGAGGCGGAGGGAGGGACCTGGATGAAAGAAGGAACCGGGAGGGGAGAAAGGGAACTGGATTAGGTATAGGGTGAGAGGCGTGTGTGTGTGTGTGTGTGGGGGAGACAGGAAAGAAGCCCAGAGTACCAGCTGAATGAATGGAAATACGAAGCCTCACAAGGCAGGAGGTGGGAAGAACCTCTAGAAAGTACCAAAGACCATGGAAGTGAGAGACAAACAGGACTCAATGGGAGTGACATTAGATGAAGTACCCAACAGTGGGGAGAGAGAACTTAAGAGTCCACCTTCAGTAGATAGACAGGGCCCCAAGAGGAGGGGTGGGGTTATCAACCCACAGTCAAAATTTCAGTGTCAGAAGTATCACTGTCTAAAAGAACTGCAGGTCCAAAATTGAGAAGGGACTGAGGAAAAAGTGCTCCAATGAGCACTCCAACTGGGGATCCATCTCAAGGGGAGGCTTCAAGGACTGACACTAACACTGATACTATCACGTGCTTACAGACAGGAGCCCAACATGGCTGTCCTCAGAGAGGCCCAACCAACTGCTGACTGAGAGAGGCAGATACTTAACGCCCAACCATTGAACTGAAATTGGGATCCCCTATGGTTAAGTTAGGGGAATGAAGGAAGAAGGGAAAGACGAGGATGACCCCATAGGAAGGCCAGCAGTCTCAACTAACACAGACCCCCAGGGAGCTGTCAGACACCAGATAGCATACATAAACTGATCCATGGCCCCTGACACATGTGTAGCAGAGGACATATGGTGTGGCCTCAATGGCTGAAGATGCTCCTAATCCTAGAGAGACTTGAGGCCCCAGAGAGGGGGAGACATGGTAGTGAGAGAGAATCCTCTAGGAGACAGGCGAAGAAGAAATGGGTTGAGGAGCTGTGGGGAAGGGTAACAACTGGGTTGTAAATGATAAGATATTAAAAATAATAATGATAATAATAATAAAGAAAAGACGCACAGAAATAAAGTAAAATAAGGACCCTCCTAAAAAAGAACTATAACAAATAATTAGTATTTTTAACTATAAAGTAGATGTGGGATTGTGTTTGGAAAGTAAAAGCTTACCCTTTAACTTATCCTTATCTTGGAATGTTATCCAATTAATACAAATTAAACATGCAAACTGAATAAATGTATTACAAATGAAGTTATTGTCTTTTGAGTAATAGATATTCAATGAGATGGTGGTAATTCTACCTGTCTATAGTTAAACAGGACCTCCCTCATGTAGGATCTTTGTTATCATACTTCCATGGTGGCACTTTTTTGTAGAATTCTAGAATAAATCATTCACATTGACTTTTAGCTGTTATTTTATTGTAGTGTTTAATTCACTATATAATACAGGCAACAGCAACCTGACACTTTCTCTACCCTAGACATTATCCTTCGGAGAGGACAAACACCCACTCATTTTTTTTCCCTAAAACATTGCTTTCTGTACATAGCTGGCTTTTATATAAAAATGCATTTTTAACAAAAACAGATGTATCTTTGTTTTGTAAGTACATGAGTACAAGTGCTAGAGATGCCTGAACACTTGATATCCTGGATTTCACATGATTCTAAGCCTCCTGGTTTGGGTTATGGGACCTGGATTCTATAAGACCAGTATATGCTCTTAACTTCTGAGCCATTTCTTCTGCCCCTAAAAATGCAGATTTGATGCATGAAGAGGCTTCTCTTGCTTTTAAACCCTGGGAAATTTGTTAAGTTTCTCTACGAGAAAGTTTTATTCACATCCCAGACACTTGCATTACCACAGCATGCCCAGGGATTCTCATTGCATCTGTTGAAAAGCCAAGGCTTCTCAACAAATAAGTTTCTTTTCAGCTAAGGGTAACAATAATCTGTTTTTGCTATTAATAATCAAAAGAACTGGCATGTATTTCAATAGAATGCTTTACTCAAGTTTTTGAAACTCCTTAGAAACTGCTATGCCTTCTCCACTTTGTTTCTATGGCAACAGAGGTGATGCTGTTCATACCAGCTTCCTTACTCCCTCACTGTCCATCCTATGAATGCTAGCATCTTGCTTTTTCCCAGCTTCATCTTTCTTCCCCAATCCTACCCTTTGGCATTAGGTCTAATTTCCTAGCTTCCCTTTTACAATGAGTAGTATTTCATTGTGTTGTGAAAACAAATACAAAATTGTATTGATACTGTACTTTGTTTCTTGCAGTTGTTTATCTGTTTAATGGTAGGCTCTTAATTTCCATGTGTCAATTAAGGTAAATGAAAATAACATATGTTCCTTTTAAAAACAAAGTGGTTCTCTATCTTTCTTAAAGAACCGAATTGTTTTATATCATTTACTTTTGAAAGTGGTAATTTAGTGTTCCCATTAAGAGAAAGTTGCTATCTCTACTTAATGGCAACATCTTTCTCTGGCGCGGATAGAATTTTGATTGTGAAATTTATATGAGTAATGGGAATGTAGCTTTCTAAAGAGTCTCTTCTCAAATTCAAGTGGTTTCATTAAATGAAATTACTAATACTTTTCCATCTAAATGTTTCTGCAACTTCATCTACTAAAACTTATGAAAGGAAAAAAAGAAAGGTTGTATAAAAAAAAGACATATGCCTGGTTTTTACCTTATTTACAAGGTATTCTGGAGGGGGAGTACTTGATTTCATATAAACTAATTTCCGAACTGCTTAACTCCAGCTCCTAGCAACAAGCAGAGGCATCCTTACTTAGAGCAAATGGGAAGTTTAGTGCCTGAGAAACAAATGACTCATCTTCTAGACAGCCTTAAGTGTATCATCCGCTGGATTTGTGATGCTCCTGCAACATTTCCCAATCAACTCGCCCAGTAATTTCAAGATAGGGAGATTAAAGAAAGGCTAAGACATTAAATAAAACTTAGGACAAAGGTAAAAACCTTGGGGGTTTACATGCAAAATTGTCTTCATTATCATTCTACTAACCTAATTGAGCTGATCTATATTTATCTTAAATAATGCAAATGGGTCTGAAGCCTTTTACTTTTTATGCTCCTCTTGATTAAACAACATGTCTTACTTTTCAATAAGAGCATCCTCTTGTAAGTGAGGTTATGGAGTAACTGTCCTCCAGTAACTATGACATTTCACTTGGCCACACAATGAGCTTTCATGCTCACCTAAGCTGCTATTTCCTTCTCTTCTTGCCCTCCGACTCCTCTTCTGTGTTTCTTCTTGTCCCTCCTTTTAAGGCATTGCATTTTTGCTTGATTATTTATTTGTTTGGTTTTGTCTGTCAGAGATAGGATCTTACTATGTGTCCCTGACTGACCAAGAATGTGGTGTGTAGACAAGGCTAGCTGCCTTCTGACTGCTGGAATTAAATAGCATATATTGATCATACATTTAGTTTAATAAAATTAAAATATATGAGTACCATTGAAAGGTTTGATAGATTAAAATTTCATCCTTCACAGTTTCTTTTCTCTAAACCTCGTACAAGTTCCCTAAAAGTTCTTGAAGCTAGTGCTTCCTTGGGAAACCTGTAATGCCCAGAATTAGATGGTTTGAAGTTTAGCTGTCTACTTTGTAGCTGATCATCAAGATAGTAATGCTGGGACTACTATCTTGATAGTAGTCCAGGAAGCACAAGCCACAGAAGAAGCAGAGTGGATGGGACAGGGTCCTTCCTGCCTACATCTACACCCAGGAGGTATAGCTCTTCCACAGCCCTTTGTGCTCCTTTCCTGGTAGGGGAGAGCTGATCTCCAGGGAGTGTTCTGACCACAGAACTCGAGAGAAATCACCATTTTCTCTCTGTTGACTTTCTAAGGCAGAACCAACCAGGAGGCACAGGCCACAGAAGCTGCAGAGCAGCTGGGACAGGGTCCTTCCTGCATGCATCTGCACCCAGGAAGGACAGCTGATCCACAGCCCTCTGTACACAGGTATTACCAGGAGAGAGCTGATCTCCTGGGAGTGTTGACACAGGCTTACAGACCCACAGGAAGAACAAGTTCCAGCCAGAGACAGCAAGAACATCTAACACCAGAGATTGCCAGATGGCAAAAGACAAATGCAAGAATGCTACCAACAGAAACCAAGACGACTAGACATCATCAGAACCCAGTACTCCCACCACAGCAAGTCCTGGATATCCAAACACACCAGAAAAGTAAGATTCAGATCTAAAATCATATCTCATGATGCTGATAGAGGAATTTATGAAGGACCTAATAACTCTCTTAAAGAAATACAGGAGAACACAAGTAAACAGGTACAAGCCCTTAAAGAGGAAACACAAAAATCCTTTAAAGAATTACAGGAAAACACAAACAAACAGGTGAAGGAATTGCACAAAACCATCCTGGATCAAAAATGGAAGTAGAAACAATTAAGAAATCACAAGTAGAGACAACTCTGGAGATAGAAAAACTAGGAAAGAAGTCAGGAGCCATAGATGCAAGCATCTCCAGCAGAATACAAGAGATAGAAGATCTCAGGTGCAGAAGATTCCATAGAAAACAATTACACAACAGTTAAAGAAAATGCAAAATTCAAAAAGATCCTAACCCAAACATCCAGGAAGTCCAGGACAAAATGAGAAGACAAAACCTAAAGATAATAGGTTAGAAGAGAGTAAAGATTTCCAACTTTAAAGGTAAATAAATATCTTCAACAAAATTATAGAAGAAAACTTCCCTAAGCTAGAGAAAGAGATGCCAATGAACATACAAGAAGCCTACAGAACTCCAAGTAGTTTGTACCAGAAAAGAAGTTACTCCCCTCACATAATAATAAAAACACCAAATACACTAAATAAAGAGAGAATATTAAAAGGAGTAAGGGAAAAAGGTCAAGTAACATATAAAGGCAGACCTATCAGAATTACACCAGATTTCTTGCCAGAGACTATGAAAGCCAGAAGATCCTGGGCTGAAGTCATACATACCATAAAAGAACACAAATGCTAGCCCAGGTTACTATACCCAGCAAAACTCTCAATTACCATAGATGGAGAAACCAAGGTATGCCATGACAAAACCAATTTACACAAAATCTTTCCACAAATCTAGCCCTTCAAGAGGTAATAAATGGAAAACTCCAATACAAAGAGGGAAACTACAGACTAGAAAAAGCAAAAAAGTAATCTTTTAACAAAACTAAAAGAAGATAGCCACATGAACAGAATTCCAACTCCAACAACAAAAATAACATGAAGCAACAATTACTTTTCCTTAATATCTATTAATATGAGTGGACTATATTTTCCAATAAAATACATAGACTAACAGATAGGCTATGTAAATAGGACCTAACATTTTGTTGAATACAGGAAACATACCTCAGTAACAAAGACACTATCTCAGAGTTAGGCTGGAAAACAATTTTCCAAGCAAATGGTACCAAGAAAGAAGCTGGAGTAGCCATTCTAATATCCAAATAAAATCAACTTTCAACCTAAAATGATCAAAAAAGATAAGGAGGGACACTTCATACTAATCAAAGGTAATATATACCAAGATGAGCTCTCAATTATAAACCTCTATGCTCTAAATGCAAGAGCATCTACATTCATAAAAGAAACTTTACTAAAGCTAAAGCACACATTGTACCACACACAATAATAGTGGGAGACTTCAACACCTCACTCTCTTCAAAGTACAGATCATGGAAACAGAAACTACACAGAGACACAGTAAAACTAACAGAAGTTATGAAACAAATGGACTTAACAAATATCTATAGTACTTTTTATCCTAAAACAAAAGGATATACCTTCTTCTCAGTACCTCATGGTACCTTCTCCAAAACTGACTATGTAATCAGTCACAAAGCAGGCCTCAATAGATATAAGAAGTTGAAATAATTCCCTACATCCTATCAGATCACCATGGACTAAGGCTGGTCCTGAATAACAACATAAACAATAGAAAGCCCACATATACATGGAAGCTGAACAACACTCTACTCAGTGATAACTTGGTCAAGGAAGAAATAAAGAAAGAAATTAAAGACATTTTATAATTTAATAAAAATAAAGCCACAACATACCCAATCTTATGGGATACAATGAAAGCTGTCCTAAGAGGAAAACTCATACCTCTGAGTGTCTCCAAAAGAAACTGGAGAGATTATACACTAACAGTTTGACAGCACATCTGAAATCTCTAGAACAAAAAGAAGCAAATTCACCCAAGAGGAGTAGATGGCAGGAAATGTTCAAATTCAGTGCTGAAATCATCCAAGTGGAAACAAATAGAACTATACAAAGAATCAATGAAACCAGGAGCTGGTTCTTTGAGAAAATCAACAAAATCGATAAACTCTCAGCCAAGCTAACTAGAGGGCACAGAGACAATATCCTAATTAACAAAATCAGAAATGAAAAGGGAGATATAACAGCAGAAACTGAGAAAATCCAAAATATCATCAGATCCTACTAAAAAAGCCTATACTCAAAAAAATTGGAAAACCTGGATGAAATGTACAATATTCTAGGTACCAAAGTTAAATCAATATCAGATAAATGATCTAAACAGTCCCATATCCCCTAACAAAATAGAAAAAGTAATAATCTCCCAACCAAAAAAAACCCAGGACCAGATGGGGTTTAATGCAGAGTTTTATCAGACCTTTAAAGAAGACCTAATACCAATACTCAAACTATTCCACAAAATAGAAACAGAAGGTACTCTACCTAACTCATTCTATGTAGCCACAATTACTCTGATACCTAAAACCACACAAAGACCTAACAAAGAAAGAAAACTTCAGACCAATTTTCCTTATGAGTATGCAAAAATACTCAATAAAATTCTTGCAAATGAAATCAAAAAGCACATCAAAATTATCATCCATCATGATCAAGTAGGCTTCATCCCAGGGATACAGGGATGGTTCAACATATGGAAATCCATCAACTTAATCCACTGTGTAAACAAACTCAAAGAAAATAGCCATATGATCATCTCATTAGATGCTGACAAAACATTTGACAAAATCCAACAATCCTTCATGATAAAAGACTTGGAAACATAGGAATTAAAGGCCCATACCTAAACATAGTAAAAGCAATATACAGTAAACCAGTAGCCAAAATCAAACTAAATGGAGAGAATCTTGAAGCAATCCCACTAAAATCAGAGACTAGAAAAGGCTGCCCACTCTCTCCCTACCTATTGAATATTGTACTTGAATTCCTAGCAGAGCAATTAGACAACAAAAGGAGATCAAAGGGATACAAATGGAAATGAAGTCAAATTATCACTATTTGCAGATGATATGATAGTATATTTAAGTGATCTCAAAAATTCCACCAGAGAACTCCTAAAGCTGATAAATAATTTCAGCAAAGTAGCTGGATATAAAACTAACTCAAACAAATCAGTGTCCTTCCTCTACACAAAGGATAAACAGGCTGAGAAAGAAATTAGGGAAACATCCTTCACAATAGCCACAAATAATATAAAACAACTTGGTGTGACTCTAACTAAGCAAGTGAAAGATTTGTATGAGAAGAACTTCAAGTATCTGAAGAAAGAAATCGGAGATCTCAAAAGATGGAATGATCTCCCATGCTTATGCATTGGTAGGATTAATATAGTAAAAATGGCCTTCTTTCCAAAAACAGATTCAATACAATCACCATCAAAATTCCAAGTCAATTCTTCACAGAGTTGGAAAGAGCAATTTGCAAATTAATATGTAATAATAAGACACCTAGGATAGCAAAAACTATTCTCAACAATAAAAGAACTCTGATGGAATCACCATTCCTGACCTTTAGCTGTACTACAGAGCAATTGTGATAAAAACTGCATGGTATTGGTACAGTGACAGGCAAGTGGACCAATGGAATAGAACTGAAGACCCAGAAATGAGTACACACACCTATGATCTCCTGATCTTTGACAAAGGAGTTAAAACCATCCGTGGAAAAAAGACAGCATTTTCAACAAATGATACTGGCTCGACTGGCAGATAGCATATAGACAAATGCAAATTGATCCATTGCTATCTCCTTGTACAAAACTCTAATCCAAGTGGATGAAGGACCTCCACATAGAACCAGATACACTGAAACTAATAGAAAACAAAGTGGGGAAGAGCCTTGAGCACATGGGCAGAAGGGAAAATTTCCTGAACAGAATACCAATAGCTTATGCTCTAAGATCAAGAATTGAAAATGTGGTCTGATAAAATTACAATTCTGTAAGGCAAAGGATATTGTCAATAAGACAAAATGGCAACCAACAGATCAGGAAAAGATCTTTACCAATCCTATATCATGTAGAGGGTTAATATCCATAGGAGAAACAACAATATGAACTAACTAGTACCCTCAGATCTTCCAGGGACTAAACCACCAACCAAAGAGTACACATGGTGGAACTCATGGCTCCAGCAGCATATAAAGCAGAGGATGGCCTAATTGGTCATCAGTGGGAGGAGAAGCTCTTGGCCCTGTAAAGTCTCTATACCCCAGTGCAGGGGAATGCCAGGGCCATGAAGCAGGAGAAGGTGGGTTGGTGAGCAGGAGGAGGGTGGAAAGAATAGGGTTTTTTATAGAGGGGAAACTGGGAAAGGGAATAACATTTCAAATGTAAATAAAGAAAATATCTAATTTTTAAAAAGGGAAAAAAAGATAGTAGTGCTACTTGATGAAACTCATTTAGCTAACCTGTGAAATGTAAATACACTTGAACCCTGGTGTGAGTTTCTGACCCATTACTAACTGTATCCTTTCCTTCTCAAATGGCTTAAATGTATAGGCTGACATTGAAGGGCCACATGACCTTTCCTCTGCTTTTCTGGCTCTCTCTTGTATTTCTCCCTATTCTACCATTACCACACTAAGTAAACACTTCTCTGAAGTGTTCAAAACAACTAGTCCTTTATTTTCACTCTATCCTAATAGTGTACCTTTCCACATATGTTACTGCCTCCAACCCAAGCCAAGAATCGTCTCCAGACTTATTTGTGTTGACCCAATAATAATGTTCCCTTCTATGTCTTGGAAATTGGTAAGCTCTCACAGGTACTTTTCCCTGTGCCAGCACAGGGTTTGCATTGCTCTCTCTCTCTCTCTCTCTCTCTCTCTCTCTCTCTCTCTCTCTCTCTCTCTCTCTCTCTCTCTCTCTCTCTCTCTCATGCTCTTCACTTGAAATGGAATGCCTTTAGGTAAGGTAAGAAATTCAAACTCATTTCACTAGCTTTTTCCTCTTCATATTTTAGGTCTCTTGCAGGCCCCCAAAGTCATTGGATTTATTAGTAGAACTCCTTTTCTTAATTAAAGCTAACAAATGAATCACCCTGTGTCTGCTGCTCCTTAGTTCAATTAAGTCTTTATTAGCCCCTTTATACAACCTTACATAAGTCAGAAAAAAAGTGAGATGGAAGAAAGACAGGATGATTTTAATCTGTGTACTTAATAGTTGAGGACATTTTAACAGGATGTAGCTTACAAATAAAAAAATTCATATTCAAATGTGAAGGTTGTTTTGACATTGCATATGGAACAGTATTATAACAAAATTAACAAAAATCCTTTCTAAATAAGGAACATGAATTTTCAGCCTTCAAAAATGGTTTCTGTTTGAGCAACTGAGGCTACATAAGCAGTATACTCCCTACTGATGAACAGAGAACTGAAGGAGTACAAATTTCATATATATTCTATCATATTTGTTACTCAATACAGTAATTAATATGTTAAATTACTTATTCCAATATATTCTCCAGTATAATGCTCCTGGCACCCTTAAATATAAAACTTATAACGTATTTAGGTATCATCCTCCTTGCTCTACACGATTCTGGCTTTTGTACAGAGAGAAAAAGGAAGGATATAGAACTTTAACAAGTAGAAGTACCTAGCACAGGCTCCGTCAGGAGCTTCACAAATATTGCTGACTCTTGTTGATTGAAGGACATGTTGATTGATCAAGCAGAAGTGAATGAAAGCATATGATCCTTGGCCTATGATACAGCTTGATTCTGATTAATCTACTGTATAATAATATGAAATGATCAGAACATCTAGCACATGACAGCTTAACAATACAGGCTGCTGTGGTCTGCAAGGTATGGACCCTTCTGATTAAATGGCTGCACAGGAGCAGGGGGCTCATCATCACCATTATGAGACTGATTTAAATTGCTAGGCCATGAAAAGATCAAAATTTGGTTCCTCAAATTTACATTCAAAAATTGAAGTGATTGAGGATCTGAATGACTTCCACCTGCCCTTTTTAAAGTTATACAATTTTATGTTAAATCATCTTAATTTGGAGATCCTTGGTAGGTGAATGTGTTGATGGGAGAGAGAGTTGGCTGGACCTACATCAGTAACTGTCCTGTATACCAGAAGAGAGATGTTATGCAGTCAGTACAAATTAAGCAATCATCAGTCAAAGATACTTAGGTCAATAAAACTAAGACCTAAGATTATATATAATAAAAATTTTAAACATTCTGCTTTTAAGTAAAGACCTTGTTAGTATTCAACACTCTGAGTCTGTTTCTATTAAGCAAGTAAAGAAATTGAGGTTTAATGAGCATCTAGATTCATAGGCAGGCTCAGGGTAAACATGAAAAATGTAAGGTTTAATAGACTTATGGTCATTTTAAATATAATTTTGTTAATACTTAATGTATTTATGTTTATTGTTAATATAATTTTGGTCACTGTTTCCAGGCTTAAGTTTTATAAAAATTGTAAGAATTCAGAGACAATTTAAGTGCTTTGGAGTACCTAGTTGTATTCACAAGGCATAAATAAAAAGATCTGGTACTTGACAATCCATAGCTGTCTTTCAAAAGGTAAATAAGTTCTTCTATTGACTAGATGATTAACAAACAATCCTTAAAATTGCTCTGGTTTCAGATATTCCCTGTTCTATGTTCAGATAAAAGGGAGTTTATAGGGTTATAGGTAAAATCATTTTAAATGGACATTGATTGGACTGATCAGTTTTAAGATGGAATGCAGGGCTCCCTACCTCTTCTGAGGGCACTTTGATAACTTTGAAGTCCTGTATGCCCCCATCTGTCTTTTCATGCACTTTCATCACTCTATAATGTGGAAAATGTGTTTTCTCAGCATGACATCTCTACAGTGTGCCTGCTCCCTTTCTTTCAAAGACTACACCTTGTACCCTCGGGAAAAGACCTCTTTCCTTATGTCCTCTGTCTGCTGCCTGCTTCTCCACAAGACTTTTCGCCTCACCAGGATGCTCTGTGGCTCATCCATCAATGCTCCTCTTCCATTAAATACCTCACCTAGCATCACAGAACCATCATATGTGGTGAAACTTCCTGAATCTGGTGGGGTGTTTTATTGTCCATGGGAGGTTCTATCTGATCTTGATACAATGGCATTCTTGAGGTACAAAAGTGAGAATCCCAAAGCTCATCTCTGCTCTCATGGCTCACAATCTGTTGGATACATAACTAAGAATCCACGATTTTGTCTTTAAACAAAGGCCTTAAAATAATTCTGAGGCACATTAAAAACAACTTTGTGTATGGGGGGGGGGAGAAAATGATCCACTGAATAAATGGCAATTAAAAACCTTAATATGATGCCTAGGCACCACTGCCTATATGGTTCATAGTTATCCATAAGAAATGTACTCTGCATTATTTCTAGTGGTTGTTCAATTTCTTTTAATTGTTTGAGTATGACCTTAGGTGAGGCAATAAACCTATAATAAGTACCCCACAAGGGTCACTACTTGATTACCTCACTCCTGAGGGGACAACCTGTCACCTGGGTACCTTCTTAAGACCCTAACTCCCCACTTGGTGAAGGAGGAGGGGAGATGTAGACACTTCTACTCAGAGCAAAAACAACATTAACTTTTAAAGGTGAAACAGACCCTACAAAATTCCTGCTCTGTAGGCCAGTGTGCTGGTTAGGTTTGTAAACTTGACACAAATTAGGGTCACCTGAGAAGAGGAAACCTCAATAGAAAAAAGGCCTCCCTCCATGAGTCTAGCTTGTGGGTATGTCCACTAGGGCATTTTCTTCATTTGTGGTTGAAGTAGGAGGTGAACTGTGAGTGGTGCCAGCAATGGGAGGGTGAACCCCATTATATAGAAAAGCGGGTTGCGTATGCTACAGAGAACAAGCCACAAAACAGTTGTTCCTATGGTCTCTGTTTTACTTCTTGTCTCTAGGCTTCCAATTTGAGCACCTGCACTGGCTTGCCTTGGTATTGGACTCTGCTGTGGATGTATAAGCTTAGTTAACTATTAAAGAATCCTAGGACAAATGGCTGAGATGACCATTAACATACCAATCATTCTCTCAGCACTGCAAGTACCAATTTCAGAATCCTGGCTCCTCAGCACTTCTCACCTCACCCCTACCCTAAACCTCCCCAGTCCCTAAGCTTCCCTTCTGTTCCTTTTTCTTCCCTTCCTTTTCTCTTCCCTTCCTTTCCTTTTTCTCCCCTTCTCTTCTTTTTTCCTCCCCCTCCCCTTCCCTTCCCTTCCCTTTTCCCTTCCCTGCCGCAGACCGGCCAGTTTTGGCTCCTCTACCCATGGGAGAAACATGGTTCCAGTCAGGTCGGCAAGAAGTTGGCAAAGAAATGACAGACAGATACAACACAAGGAAGTACAGGATCTGAATGTATTTCTCAAAAATGGCATCTGACCTTTATAGTCATTACAAATGAAAAAGAAAAGTCAGGCAACTCAGAGGTCAAGGTACATCTGAGGCCATCTGATGTACACTAGATCTAAAACAGCAGCCATCTCCTCTGGACTGGTGTAGCACCCCTGGGATCCGAGCAGGATTGGGCCTGCGAGGGCCTGGCCGGAGTCCTAGCAAGCCAGCCAGGAGGGTAGAGGCTCGAATCTCTGCAGTACAACTTTCACTCAAACATACACACACTTGGCTCAAGGTCCTGGCCATCCTTAGTAAAGGCCCACTATGCTAATCTTCTGGGCTAGCAGAGACAAGTCCCAGGGGTCCCATTCTTCTAATCCCTGGGAGTGGTTTAGCTGCAATTCTAATGTGGTCTGTCCTACCTGACTGAAATGAGGATTTTAGTTAACCTTGCCCTGGAATTATCAACTACCATTCCCTAAGCTTCAATGCCCTACCCCCCTCATTATCTTTCCCTAACAATGCCGGAAGCAATTAGTCTGTTTGTGTTACATTCCCTACAAAATTCCAAACCACAGTTTGGCTAAGATGTTGGAACATTGGCGGAGGTCAAAGAGCAACATTTAATTTTGTTTAGCTATTATAGTAAATCATATCTTGGGGGACACCTAGCACATGAGACCTTCCATCGACTAATGCAAGGAAAAATCTGGCCTACCTCTGAGTTAGAGATGCCAATGAATGAATTCCAAGAGACTGTCTTCCTTTGAAACTTTTCACCTCAGGTCTGTGGCCAAGCTTTTGGGATTGTCACAAGACTCCATTAGAGTGGGTGTGGCACTTCCCTTCCCCCAGCTTCTCTTTCTTATATAACCTCCACCCTTCTGGTCTCTTGCTTCTGCTCTTAGCTCCACTCCTGTACTTCTCTTCCCTTTTTCCTCCTTTTTCTCCTCCTCCTCCTCCTCCTTCTCCTTTCTTCTTTGTTCTCTCTATACATGTCTCTCTGTGTCTGTCTCTCTCTGTCTCTCTTTCTACCTCTGTCTCTCTGTGTGTCTCTCTGTGTCTCTGTCTCTGTCTGTCTCTCTCTCTCTCTCCCTGTCTTTTTCTCTCCCTCTCTCTCTCTCTCTTTCTCTCTTTGTTCTCAGGATCTGATCTATTCTACTGGCCTGGTTCAGTCTAGATGTCTGGATGACTGTTTGCAGATGCCTGTTTGTACTCTCCCTCATATCTACAATAAAAACCCTATCTTCAACCATACCTATCATTGTTCTTTTTCTCATTTCATTCATAAGACAAATAAACTAACTCTTCCTTTCCTTGTTTGGCTTTAGTAAATGTTTTATCACAGCAACATAGACCCAACTAGTAATACAGGGGAAATTGAGGTCTTTTGGGGCGTTCTGAGTCTTTTTTTTTTAAGCAGGTAGTAGTGGCACAGGCCTTTAATGTCTTTGATCCCAGCACTGAAAAGGGAGAGGAAGGAAGATCTTTGTGATTTCAAGGCCAGTTTGGTCTAACAAATGAGTTTAAGGATAGTCAGAGCAAAGAAAACATTATCAGTGATAGAGAGACAGAGAAAGAGTGAGTAAGAGAGAGAGAGAATGGATTTTTTTTTCATTCTGATTAGGGTTCTCCTCCTTCCTCCTATCCCCCCACCCATTCCTCTCTACCTCCACTCCCATCCAGATTCATACCTTTTCTGTCTTCCATTAGAAAACAAACAGGCACCTAAAGAATAACAATAGATACAATAATTAAAAAAACAAATCAGGTTATGACACAATAATCAAACAAGAAAAAGCACCAAAGAATAAATGAAGTTAAGTATGGGCTCAAAACAGTAACTCAAGGTCAATTTTATTAGAGTTTAAATCAAACCCCAGGCAGGCAAGGCTATAAAGCTTCAGCAGCTGCCTCAAGGAAGAAAATGGAAAGAGAAGAAAAAGAGGTTATGCCATTTTAAGTTGGAATGGAGGTCAGAGAGATGACAGGTAAGCCATGGCCAGGAGTTGGGGGGGGGGCAGAGAAGGAGGCATTAGAGAAAGAGTCAAGAAGCCTAACATGTTGGGGACAAAGCCAAGAAAGTTAAAGAAAGCATGCCTAGAGAAGACAGAAGAAATAAAGAGAAAGTATGCATTTCTAAATACTTCAGAAAACTGGGCAGATTTATGACCCTATATGGCTACAGCCTGCATGCTACTACATTAGGAGCAGGGGTTCTACAGAGGAAAACCACAGTATCTCATTAAATGCCTAATGATTTTGCCCATTTCTTTAGCATGGCATAAAGTGAGCCTGCCTTTCTAATGGTATTTCCATGGCTAAGTGCTTGACCAGGACCAGCTGATGTTGTTTCCAACAAGGCCAGATATTCCATTCTCTTGACTAGAAGATTGTTATCCTAACAGTCCCTTCTCTTAAAGCCTAAGCTTAAACTCATTTAGGAACCAGATTAGATATCAGAGTCCCCAATCAATCACTTTTAGCATCTCTAGCTGCCCCCCAAAAAAACCCAAGAACATCTTTTGGTTTTCAGGCAAGAAAAGGGATTTTTACTTATGGGGAGGAGGGGTATTTTTTTTTTAACCCTAACTTGCTTAGTGAATTTTTACCTCCTGTTCTCGTCACTAGGCAGAACCCTGTACCGGGAAAGTAAGCTATTGCTGCAGCAGCATTGACTGTGTTGTTTGGAGGAGAACTGTGGAGTCACTGGAAATTTGGGCTGAGAAATCCTTTGAGTGCTTTTAAAGCTTATTGGGCTGTTTTGTGGGAGCTTGAAAAGACAAAACATTGAGAGAAATGTACATGGTGGAGACCTGGCTTATGGAGTTTCAGAGTGAAGCAAAGATTCTGTCAGAGCCACTTGCATAATACATTTGAATTAAGAATCTGTTGTTTCTGTCCCACTGGGGCAAGAATACTGGCTGACTGTGATGAAGGAGAGATGAGCAGCCCTGAAGTGCAAACAGTTTCTGTGAGTGTCTCATCACAGCCACACAATCAAAGCGGCACACTCAACCTCAATTTCTCCTTCCCCATCCTGCTGCTTACTCTTCACAGGAAATGATTCTGCTTCCCACATTGCGATAGATTCTTTTCTATAGAACCCATTACCGAGAAGCCTCAGTTTGCAGCATATCATAGGGTTTGATATCTCCAGACGGTAGGGGTTGTAAACCCAGATCATGACTCCCTCTGCCCAATCTGCAAAGCTGAGTCTATCATAAAATTTCTCTTATTTTCCTCTCCATATTATTTCTCGGGAAAGTGTTCTTCTGCAGTAGATGTTGTTATGGAAATAGATTTTCTGATTAAGTTATCTTCATACAGTTAAGTTATCTTCATACAGAGCTGTTATTTTCACCAAAACACCTAAGCATGCAATAGAAAAACGTGTCTCTCAGCTGGAGAGAAATGCTTGTTTTTAAACTCACTGCCAAGCACCCCTGTCTCAGAAGATCAGAGCTCCTTTCGATATCCCAGATTGAATTAAAGTTCTCTGCAGCTCTTCTATGCACTATCTTGAAAAAGAATGAAAGGCTTTTCTGTTGAGGAATATGGCAACCTTTCCAGTGTTTGTTATCTTCCTCCCACATGACATCAACATCAGCAGCCACATTTTTATTATTCACTCATTTCACTTTGGCATTATCCTCTGCTCCTTTTTATTTAACCTTTATGAATGCTATCAGGAATGTGTTCAAACAATTTATTATCATAAGGACCATGTTGTGGATTTGGCTCTTGGATGGGAAAATGAAGGCATTTAATAAAAGACTTGGTTATAGCTGAACCATGAAAGAAACCAACATTAATGAGTGTTTCCATATTACTCAGGTAGGCTGAGTAGGCACGGACCTGGGACAAAAGACTTTATGCTATGACTTTGTGATGATAAGATATAATGAAGGTAGAACACTATGTACTGGCAAACATATTTAATTTTGTCCAAATGCAAATGTATCCTAATTGCTAAACTTTACAATTAGTGGGTCAATAATGATCTCTTCATACTCATATGACCTAAGTCCCCGTGCCCTACAATATCCCTTCTCTGACACATTAGCAGACTATTGCAGAGGGTTTACAATGACAGGGGTGGTATATACAAAGTAAAGGCAAAAATATGGCTGAAAAAATGGCACAAATGGGAAATTTTACCATGAGTATAACTTTATGTGATGATTCTAGAAAAATAAATACGAGTCCTGTGTTTCCCAGTCCCACAGAACTGCGTTTGTCAGAACTGTGCTTTCTTTTGTACTAAATCCCCACCATATACACTCCTTAGCATCCTGTTAAGAAACCCTTCTGGAATTTTGCAGCAGCATCAAAGTTGAGAAAGGGCTCAGAAACAAAAAAGGAGTCAGGCATCCTGTTGAAGCATATTCAGGTAGTGGGTCCTGTGGGCCTCGCTCTTCACCAGATGCTCCCACACTCTCTGCTGAACCTGGACTAATTTTACAGCTAGAGTTGAATTAACGATGCATGGTGCATGTTTGCCAGATGCTACTGAAGAATGCGGAGGAGACAGCTACATGATCACAATGAAGACAGAATTTGAAGATCACCTTGTCCTTTTAGCATCAGGAACTCGGCTAAACAAGATGACTGATTTATTGACGCATCTCATGTCATTATTAAATAAGCAAAGAATACAAGCATGCTATTACCAAGAGTCTGATTGGTATGAGTCACAGGACCTGTAATTTATCACTTACATTGTCTGGTTCAAACAGGTGGTATCGTCTGGCAGATGGCAGTGCAGATTTCATTTCAGAGTTGACAATCTCCGTCAATTGCCTTTCCTTTCTCAAACTGTGTGTATGCATATATACCTTATGGTATTAATATAACATAATGTATACTGTTATATTGTGTGGTGTTGTGGGTTGCCCTGATGCTATTTGTATTTTGATGTTAATTCTTCTTCCTCAAGAGAGGCTACTCTCAATGAGGAGTAGATCACATACTCAGGTGATCTCACTGAACCTTCTCACCATTCTAATTGATCAAATAAAGGCTAGAGCCTATGACTGGGCAGAAGAAGGGGATAGGTGGGACTGGAGGTCTCAGAGGTGGCAAGGAGAAAGAGAGGATGGAGGAGGAAGAAGTAGAAGCCAATATGGAGCAGAACCACGTGGCCTGGAAAAACTGCAAGTAGCAAAGAGTCTCATGGCTAAGGAATAAGTGAGGGTAGTGCTAGATCTGCCCAATCTAGGCAGATAGCTTATAAATATAATAACTGAATTGTTTGTTTTTATACAGGCTTGTTGGAGTTCGAAATTATTGCAACACTGTGGCTTTTAACTGCACATAAATTCAGGATGATGTGAACTATGTTTTCTCTTGGTGTCAATTCAAGTTTGCTCAATGGACGTATCTAAAACCTTTTATATGGCATAGACTTCTAAGATATATTAATAATGTAAAGAATTCAACATATATACTTGTATATGCTAAAATGACCTATTTTATAAAAATAAAATGCTTCAATTGGAATCAATATTTCTACGTGCTATCACTATCTCACTTTTAAACATTGGCATTGCTAGGTGTGTATTATTTCATTACTTTGAATTTCAACCTTACCAAAGTTTTTGTTTAGTCAGATTTCTTATTTGTACATCAGTTCCTTTATATACAATCACAACATGTCTACTTCAAATAAAGAAGTTTTATCCAGGTAGGACTGCAAAGCTATTTATTTGAATGAGTTTATGTAATTTCCATATTTAATGAAGGTCTTGCCCCCATAATCTACATTTTCCTTTTATTCTTTAAATCCCATCTTACCACTTAAAATTTCGTGCTGGAAATATAATCTCCAGTGCACCAGTACAGAGAGATAGAGCCTTTAGGTGGTGTTTGAGACATAGGCCCCAAACTCCCTCATGACCAGACTGGTGCCTGTACAAAAGGCTTGCAAGAATGGATTCACTTTTTCCAGACCATTTTCTCTGTGAGGGGGTAGCAGGGCATCAGACTCCTGATTTTTGCACCTGATCCGGGACTTTCAAGCTTAGTGAACAGTTGATTAGAAATCTTTATTCTTTTTAAGTCACCCAGCCTATTTTACTTTGTTATACTAATGTGTGGGGACTCATTATTATTCTTTAAATTCTTTGTTCCTTCTTATTATCTTTTAGTATATTTTAAATTGTACATTCATTTCATTTTCCTGAGTGATGAACTTAGTGGCTTAGTTCTTAGCATATGCTTCTCTTAATGTTTAGCAAGAATGAATACACCTACTGACCTTCATCAAACACAAAGTCCTTCAAAGGTTTAACTCCACAATTGCCCCTTTCATCTTCCATGTCTATATTTTGGAGTTAAGCACATCACATTTGTAACTACTGGGACAGTAGAGATAGCTGAGCCTGTAACCTGCTTCCCTTGTAAGCATAAAGACACCAGTTCAATCCCTAGAGCCCACGTTTAAAAACTGCAACGCTTCGGTTTGGACAAGGTAGAATTCCAGTACTACAGGGCTCAGGAAGCTAAGAGAGGCAGAAACTTGATTCTCACTGGGCAGGAACCCTAGTCTGGTGATGAGTTTTACATACACACACAAACACACACACACACACACACACACACACACACACTTCATTGATGTTTATTCATTAGCTGGCAAGACACTTATTGATCATTTTAATTGTTTTATTCTATACTTCTACATTAGCTATATATAGTCTTAATTTCATGTGTAACCACATTCTTTTAAGTTAAATCCTTCTCTTTTGATATACTTCTGTAATGGGATTTCAGGGAAACCTGTGAGTGCTTTAGGCTTTGACTGAAAACCTATTTTACCTCAGTCATGATTGAAAGCCCAACTGGGGATATAATCCTAGGTTGACAGATATTGTCTCACAAGACATGAAATGTATTCTTCTGCTGTCTTCTCTTCTCTGAGGTTAATTCTAAAGCCTCTCTCAGACTAGCCATTAGGATTTTCAGCAACTTCCAGGGATGTTGTCCTTTGTATTTATGAAGTGTAGTAGTTTTTGTAAATTAAATGGTTTGACTTGGGGCATTTACTTCTCATGTATACTTCACTCCTTCAAGGCTTCAGTCTTTCTGAATAAATTTTACTCACTTCCTCCCCACCCCCACTTCTGTCTGCTCAATAAGCTGTCTTCTTACTGATTCCTCTGCTTCCTTGTCATTTGTTCTCACTGAACATCATGCATTAACTTCCATTGTCGCCATCAGCCTCTGAGTTAAACCCTTCCATCCCATTTTTTTTTTTCTCTTATGAGTTTGATACATTTGTCCTAGCCACTTCTACTTTAAGTCGAGCTAATATGCTTTAATGCCCTGGCATTCCCCTACACTGGGGCACAGAACCTTCACAGGGCCCAGGTCCTCTCCTCCTATTGATGATCGAATTTGCAGTCCTCTACTATACACATGCTGCCGTAGGTTTTTAACACAGGGATTTTGTTTATCAAGAGTTTTCACTGAGTGAGAATGACTGAATATTCTAGGGCTGTGGCAATCAGAGTGGATGAAGCAGTGACCCGTGCAATCTGCCTCTGTCTACCTCTGTTCCTTGTGCTTGGTTTGTTTATTCAAGGTTCTCTCAATCCACCAGCTTTGGGCGAGGCGAAGTGTCTGTTCATGCACTGTCGCTCAGCTATAGTAAATGTATGATGGCAGCTGTATTTTAGCAGTGACCTTACTTTTGCTTTTAACTTAACTGGAAAATATTGGAAACTGCATGGAGGAAATTTCAAATATTTCCTTTCAGAAGCACAGAATTTGTTTCTGGAAGGCTAAGCATCTTTCATTTGGTAAACATCAGGGATGTTTAAATTCCCTGGGATCATCGAGAAATGCAAACCCATAAATGTTCCCTAAAGTTCTCTGTCCCACTCAACTACACAGAGACAAAAGTCATTCCTCTAGTTCAGATCTTCATGTTTCATGCCACTTTCTGCTCTTTCTCCAGAGAGGACATTCTCTTGCTTCTTTGTCCCCAAGTTTCTGAATGTTCAATGTTGTGATAAAAATACAATCAAATACAAAAATAAAATAAAATCTCATTACTAAAAACAAAAACAATTTAAAACGTAGCTCCCTTACCTAATACAGAGTACGTAGGTAAGCCATCTTTTCTAATCTCAAGAGTAGTGAAGGTCAGGGTCCAGAGTCAAGTTCCCCTATGTGCATGGTTAGCAGGATGTGATCAAGACTCCTCCTGCTCCTCCTCCTCCTCCTCCTCCTCCTCCTCCTCCTCCTTCTTCCTCTTCCTCCTCCTCCTTCCTCTTCCTCTTCTTCTTCTTCTCCTTCTCTCTCCCTCCCTCCCTCCATCCTTCCCTCCCTCTGTCCCTGCCTCCCTCTCTCCCTCTCTCCATGTGTCTGTATATTATTCAGCATATTTTTGTGCTTCTAGTACATAGGAAATAGAATGATAGAAATTTCACATCCCTTGTTACTGAAGTTGATGAAGCTTGTATCTATAAATATACAGAAAATAGTGGCAATATGAACTATACTTCTCTTGTCTAATACGCCACATGGCTACATGGTCTCCTACTTCTCACCTAAGGTGACAGAGCAATATGACTTCATTTTTTTGGTAGAATATTTTTTCAGAATAATAAAATAATCTATGGCTTCTTTATATTTAAAACAATTCTGAATATGACTTAGAAATAAATGTTTCTACTATGAACTGGCTTATAAACACATCTGCTCAACGCAATATTGACAAAGGCATGATTTTCAGTGCAGCCTACTATCCTATTTTTCTATTGATTGTGTGTCATAAAGCTCATTTTGTTTTTTATGTATATGATATATATATATATATATATATATATATAAGTATATATGTGTATTTATGTACAGCCTACTGAGTCCAGTTAACATTGTCCATATGTGCATTTATTTAAGGAAGACTACTAGAACTGAATAACCTATAAGTGGCTATGTCCAAAAAAAGACAGATTTTTCCTCTCTCTTAGCAGCCATTAATTGTCTACAGCTCTTTACCTATGAGTAGTACCTTGTGAGATTCCCTTATCTGTGCTGACACCATCACTTGTTGCTCTGATATGGGTTTGTTTAGGAAACCATATTTTTGAGATTTTTTTATGGGTGCAGTTTCCCTATTCACAGAAGGCATTGTGTGTACATATCATATATAGAAGACACAGAGTCTTCTAACTTTTACTGTCTTTCTTTTCCCTCTTCTGTGATGTTCCTGAGCCTCTTAGTGTCTTAGGGATTTACTGCTGTGAAGAGACACCATGACCTAGGCAACGCTTACAAACACAACATTTAACTGGGGTTGGCTTACAGGTTCAGAGATTCAGTCCATTATCATCAAGGCAGGAGAATGGCAGCATCCAGGCAGGCATGGTACAGGTGGAGTTGAGAGTTCTATATCTTCATCTGAAGGCTGCCGAGAGAAGACTGGCTCCCAAATGATTAGGGGGAGTCTCATTGTCCACCCCTACAGTGATACACTTTCTCCAACAAGGCCATACCTCTGAATAGTACCACGCCTTGGGCCAAAAATATTCAAACCACCATATTTACTCATAAAGATCATGTTGTATATCAGTTTGAGTTTGGAATGTCAAAATCAGTTGTGTTTTGCATTTTGACTAGTGGTGGATTTCTATAATGTCCTTTGCCTACTGCAAAATAAATTTCATTGACAAAGAGTAAGCGCTACACTTATCTCTTGGTATAAGGATAAATATTCATAATGTAGTCTGAAATTACACTGGTACAAGAATGTAGCAGTAGAAGGATGCCCTCATTGTACATGATCTCACCAGCCACAGGCATTGGCTTGGTTCACAGTGCACGACATCAGCTCTATCCTATGAGTGAGACTAAAGTCCAGTTGCATGGATGCTGGTTGTCTCTAAAATATAAGCACCATCATGACACCATTGGGGAATGTACTGGCTGGTTTTGTGTGTCAACTTGATACAAGCTGGAGTTATCACAGAGAAAGGAGCTTCAGGTGAGCAAATGCCTCCATGAGATCCAGCTGTAAGGCATTTTTCTCAATTAGTGATCAACTGGGGAGGGCCCATTGTGGGTGGTGCCATCCCTGGTCTGGTAGTCTTGGGTTCTATAAGAAAGCAAGCTGAGCAAGCCAGGGAAAGCTAGCTAGTAAGGAACATCCCTCCATGGCCTCTGCATCAGTTCCTGCTTCCTGACCTGCTTGAGTTCCAGTCCTGACTTCCTTTGGTGATGAACAGCAATGAGGAAAATGTAACTTGAATTAAACCCTTTCTTCCCCAATTTGCATCGTGGTCTTGATGTTTTGTGTAGGAATAGAAACCCTGACCAAGACAGGGAATATCTTGCTATGGTAATGATTGCTATGGTTTATAGGATTTATATCTGGGTAATACGGCTGAATGCTTTTCTCCTTCAGCAGCTTGCTTATTGCCTTCAGATACTAAGTGCTACTTTTCAAGGTAAAGATTCTCAGAACAATTCCAGCTCAAGTCTCCAAGTCCTATGTCTGGAGTATACAGTTCCTTCAGAAACAGAATCTTTCCTTCAGATTCTGGAATGAAGCCAAGAGAAATGACAATAGTCAATATAATTTTGGAGTACTTTTGACTACCTTAACCAACAGATCAAATGGGTGTTTCCTATGCCTGGTACTACTGGAGGTTTTACTAGCTAGTGTATGATTCTTGGCAGTAGAATTATTAATCCAAATGGTGTAATTTTAATCAAACTATATATATATACATACACAGATACATATATATTACTATATTGTGTATGCATGTGTATGATTGCTAATGGACATACACTTACATACACACATACACACATAAATATACACAGATATATTTGATTTCTATTGCTGTTGAGAGCTACCATGACCATGACAACATTTATAAAAGAAAACATTTATTTTGTGCTGGCTTACATTTCAGAAGTTTAGTCCATTATTATCATGGCAGGAAACAGGAAAGAGTATAGACAGATATGGTTCAGGAGAAGGAGCTGAGAGTTCTATATCTAGATCAGTAGGTATCAGGAAGAGAACTAAGACACACTTCCTCCAACAAGGCCATTCTGCAAATAGTACCATTTGCTATTGGTGGGGCATTTTTAGTTAAACTACCACATATACTATATTTATTTCTAAGCAGACATAAAATATTATACGTCCCCATGGCTTCTAAAACAGTTTTTGTGTTAGTCATCCCTCCTCTCTCTCTCCTCCCTCTGTATTACCACCCTTCTCCCCTCTCTGCTAACTACCAGCCCCATTTTTCAAGCCAAGAAACTATGCCGTGAATAATAAGGAGAAATTTAACAATTATCTCTCTTCCTTTCTGTACAGCTAAGATTAAAATATAGTTGTCTTACGATGGTAACATTATTCACTCATATGTCTTTGTTTGTAAGTCAGAATAGAATAAATGGCTTCTAATAATATAAAATAGCTTTTGTCTGTCAGCTAATTTTTAGCATGTAATAGTTCTTAGGGATAGCAAATATTATAATGTTTAAGTAATATTATATTGCATAAAATAAAAGAAGAGAGCAAATCTATTTTCTTAAAAGAATAAGAAGGGCAGCATTTGGCATTGTAGTGATAAAAATCACTGGAAAATCGACATTGGATAAGACCTGTATTCATTGCTGGATACAAAGAAGCCTTTGTGTTTACCCACCAGAGTTGGTTGTAGTGGAAGGTATTATTGTTGTAGTAGTACTGCTATTGTTAGCCATAATGCTCTATAAAGAAAGCCTAGCTTTCAAGAAGCCAAGAAGTTTTTGCTATTCCCATTCTTATTTTTCCTTTGTTCTATATATAAGAAGCACAGATTCTCAAAGTTAATCTTCTACTCTACTGTATGAGGACAGAAACACATGGAAAACATATTTAGCTAACAGGAAGTATGAAACAAGTATGATTTCAACTGCTGCCTTTAACATATAGTTGCCTCCCACCTCCACCATCTTTATTATGGTGTCAAAACCAAGGAGCCAACACCAAGAAGTTGCAACGCAAAATTTTTATGCATGCAGCTGAACCAGCTTTCTACTTTCCTCAGGAGTAGGAGAATGGAAGTGGCCCAGATCCAAAACAGAAACACCTTTTAATGGCAAACAAGCAAGTGATTTAAAAAAAAATAAGCAGAATTTTGCAGTTATTTTAATGCTCATAGGAAAGGTATAAGTTATGGGTTTATGGTTAAGCAGTTAACACACTATGAAACATTTTATGGTCAGTCAATTCTCAGACCAATGGAAACAACTTACAATGTGTAATTCACAAGATTATTGAGGAAGGGAATAAAAATGGGGTGACCTCTAGAGGACATGATCAAAGTCTAACATTGTTTAAGTTACAAAAATGGAATCAGCTAACAATCTTATGACAAAACACAAAATGTGTTTGTTGCTTTGCAACACTGGTATTGTGAAGCTGTTTTGTTATTTAGCATTGTAGCAATACTTAATCACTACAGCGTCTGACTTTCTTTATGGAGCATTCAAGTACCACGTTCGTATAGCTTCACATATGTTGTTTCATTTCCATGGTTTTATAAATAGAGCAGCAACAGACATTAAAGTACAATTAATTTATGTTCAACTACTAATTAAATATTATATGAATGTTTCCTAATCAAATTCTTTTCTAGTTACTGGAAATACTAAAGGAAATATTATCTACAATTTAGAAAACTATTATTTTAGTTTAACCTTTATTGTAAACTCTCTTCTTAATACACAGCCTCTTCATGGCAATATGGAAAGATAAAAGGGTGTGTGTATGGTGATCAGACAGCCTCAAACCTTGGCACTGGATGTAGTCAACACCTGTTGTGACTCAACCCAAATTTGAGAACACGGGCTCCAGCAGTTATTCAGTGTCACATCTATGTCCTCAACTCCCTCTGTGAAGTAAGACAAGCACAAAAGGAACAAATAGCCAAGTATGTCATAAAGAATACCAAAAGTATTATTTTTCCAAAAGGGACATAAGAGAGGCCAGTGATATAGAATTTGAGAACACTGAAAGATCACCTGAGTTTGTAGTGATTTTAATCAATCAAATTTTATTTAAGTTACAGCTGGCCACAATCTTGTTCACTGAATTTGGCACTGCAGCCCTCCCCAGAGTAGAGCTGGGTGGAGGGGGTACTTCAAAGGCAAAAGCCACAATTAATTCCTATCTAGCATGATTCCTACTGAAGTGCACGTCTACACTCTACATATGAGAATATAGAAACATTCAAAACACCTTGGGTTTTTTTAATTCATGTATTCCAGGAATGTTTTAACAATCTTAAGTGTCTAAAACAGCCAGCCTCTAGGAAGGTTGCATTGGTCAAAATGTAGTCATTTTAATGTTGCTACATTCCCTATAGGCTGTGACTCCTATGAATCAAATCATTAATTTATAGTCATGTTGGGATAAGGGTTGATATTGATTCTATAGGGTTTTTAAGGTTAATTGTCCCGCGCTATCTCCCGCCAGCAGGAACAACGCGGCACACATAGGATCCTTCTGCAGTACAAGCTTTAATGCATCTTGAGAGTGAGATCACAAGCTTCAGTTGAGGAGGACCCCGACTATCTCAAAACCCTTCCCTTATATAGAGCTCTATGCCCGCCTCAGACGTGGCGACTCATAATAGGCTGTGAGACGATCAGGCCATTTGACGTGACCAAAGGCACTCCGCCGCAGATCGTTGGGATTTACAGGCACATGCGCACAAGGCGTTTTTATGCCAACGGCAAGCCAGATGTCATCGCCATCTTGTAATGGCGATGTGCTTACGACGTGGCTTCCCACAGTTAATAGCTTAACTGTGTTAACTCTCTGTAGATGAATTTTAATCCAGCTATATAGTTACTCTGGCTGGAATATAGACACATGTTTAGTACATATTCAATGTTTAATCCCAAACAATATAGGTAAGATTAGTTTATAGAAGGAAGCAGGCATGTTTGAAAGTGACATCTAATTGAGGGCTAGGCCAGGTGAGGAATGAGAGAAAGATTTGACAGAATGAATCAGAGATAGGATATGCTCATCTCCCATAGAACAGACAAGAGGAGGGGAGTTGAGGTGAGTTCAGACAAGCCATGGAGTCAGTTGAGTCAATGAGTGTAGTTTCAGGCAGTTCACTTCAGAATGGGGCGTCAATTATGTTCAGATGTTCAGTGAATGCAGTGCAGTGAAAGTGAGTTCTCTCATGAGTTCTAGCAGTTGAGTACAGGTCAGCAAAGGCGATTGAAGCTACAGAATAAAAGGGAGCCAAAAGACTAGAACAAATAGCAACAATTATTTGAGGCCAAGCAGAGCAATTCAGTGAAAAGCTGTGAGAAGCCAGATTGTATCACTCAGCTTGGAGGAGAGTGAGACAGAAGAGCTGAGGTGAACCAGCCAGCCAGAATTCAGAAAAGAAAAAAAAAATAAAACTAGAAAGGGTGAGCTCATTCAGGAGTAAGCCTCCGAGACTACATACATTTCACTAGGCAAAAATAATAAAATAAAATAAAATAAAATAAAATACTTTTACAACTCTAATTTTTGTATATTTAAGTAGCCAATTTATGAAACCTTGGCCTATGGAAACACTAAGAGAAAACAGATGGAAGGGTCCTATTATTGCAGTTAAGAGACTAGTGAGCCATGGGAACCAAGAATAGAAAGACTGATAAAAAAGGCCTCAACCTGTTCTTTTGCTCTCTGTTCAAGATTCCTTTGAACTAGGGCTAGATTTTCCACTATAACTCCTAAATTATTGGCATAAAAACAGCATTTATCAATTTAAGGACCTATAGAGACCTCTTTCTTTCAGAAATAGCAGGTCTAGTACACTGGGATTTTATAAAACAATTTCTGCTAAGGAATCCACTTACTTTCTAGTTGTCCTATGGACTTTTTGAAGGGCTGTATGTCCTGATCCACTATTGTGGGTTAAAATGGTGGCCCACACCCAGCCTGCCACAGGGTTAGGGCAGCTCACAGAGGCAGACATGTGGAGTTTGACTGCAAGCACCAGGCACAGCCGCCGGGCTGACATAGGACTGTGATAAGCCACAGGACCCCTCTCCGGGGGTGGAGGGGTGCAATCTGAAGTCCCAAGGAACTGCCTGAGTTGATTTGGACTCTCTGGCACTACAGTTGCTGCAGGCCCAGCCCAGGAGGGGAAAAGGGCAGGAGGACAATTCCGGCTGGTTCTTGAGGGGTCAGGAGACTCCTAGGCTTGCTTAGCCAGCAACTTGGTTTGGAGGTGAAAGTGGCTGAGAATGCAGAGAGCCATCCTGCATGACATTAGACACCGCTCTTTAGAGGAAGGCCTGCTCCATTGCTCCAGCTCAGTGGATCCCAATGAGAAGAGGCAGTCCATGGTTTTAAGGTGTTTATTGTCATGGCGAAGAGTTGTGATGAGCGAAACCTTACCCCACTTTCTCAGGAGGGACTGAGGTTAAACACCTTTGGCAGGGAGGAGTGTCTGGGAAAGGGAACTAAGAGGGTAGTAGAGGCAGAGAAAGGCAGAGAGAGGGAGAGAGTAGAAAAGTAGCAGCTGGCCATGGCCACATGTCTGGGGGTGTGGCAAACACCTTCTGTTCCTTGCAGGAACACACCTGCTGGGTCTCCTGGGTTTAAACCTAGGTCAGACCAGAAAACAGGCTACCTCTCACAGTCCCACACACTCATGCTCAGAGTTCTGAAAGTCTGAGCCTGAAGGGCTAGTGATGAAGCCCCTAAGACATTAAAGCCTGTAATCCCAGAACTATTGGACAGAAATGCAGAAATGCTGAGACTTCTGCCATTTGCGGGAGAGGTGGGTATTTTATTTGGTAGTTGATGATCTTTTCATTCTTTTCCATTATGCGTACATATATATTTGGAGAAAGACATAGATTAAGACACAAAGGCTTCCCTGATGAGGTTCCAATTTCACATATTCAACATCACATATCTGGAGAAAACAAATATGCAGGCACACCATATCCCTGGTGGGGTCTGGAATATATCCTAATATTTTCAGATTTACTCATACAAGTTAGGGTACTGCAAGATGGACATTAAATGGAACTGGCAACAACGTTTCCAGGATCCTGCAGGCAGTGGACCTGTAACAGGTCACAGGGCTAGGATTTGTGTGCTGATTCAAATCAGAATGGCAAAGGGTACTGGAGGTGAGAGGTATGTATTGAGGGGTTTGTTTTTCTTCAGGGCCTAAAGACTTGAGGAAAGAGTAATTAGATATTTCAATAGAGTGTGGCCTTCCTTTTGGAGGGATTAGGGAAGGTGGGCAACTAAATATTATCTCAAATGTGTTAGTTTGTCTTGGTAGAGAGAATGCATGATTCTAAAATGAACCATAAGCAGTCGTGCAATCCAATTCCACTAGCAATATTTTTGTGGCATCATTATCTGTTCCTGACCTAGTGGGGAAAGCCTCTATCTTAGTGGGCAAACACTCCTCTATCCCATCAGAAAAAAAAGTATCTGCAAAGACTAGCAAATATCAGTAGCCAAACCATTTTGGAGTGACTTCAGAGTGACCTCTTCCCAGTGTTTACCAGGACAAATTTCCATCTTTCAAACTCCAATAGGTCCTGGTTTTCCTCCTTTTGGGTTTACTTGGGTGGAAAGGGCACATTGGTGGGTAGGTAATCTGTTTGACTTTCTCATCCAAATAGGGCAAGAAATATCTGTCTCTGATTAGCTCCTTCAGCCCAGTTGATCCCAGATGAATGCTTTATTAATTTTGAGAGAGAAGAAATGGTCCTAGGGCTCTGGGCAGGATGGGACATCAGTCTATAAGAACTGAGCCATCACTCTTTAAATAGGCCCCTGCTGTCATGGCTTTTATTTTTCCTTCATCCATATATTCAGGATTCTCAAATAGGTCCTGTTGGGCAGGAGGGTAAGAAATAAGGAAGAACCCAATATTTGCACTGGGTCTCTGGTGGCTGTTTTTGCTGTGGCCTCTGCAAGCCTATTGCCTCAGACCTCAGAGGAATATCCTTTTTGGTATTTGAATAAAGGCAAGTTTTTTTTTCTTTCTTTTTTTTTCTTTCCTTTCTTTTTTTTTTTTTTTTTTTTTTGTAGCCAAATGTCAAAGAACAGAAATTTCTTTCTTGTTTTTGATCTCTTTTTCCAGCTGGGGTAAATTGGCCTCATTCCTGGCATAATGTATAGCGGACTTATGTAATAGCAAAAGCATACTGGCTGACAGTATAAATGTTGATTACAGCCATTTCCCTGTCTCCATGCATGAATCAAATCTATTAATTCTGCTTTCTGGGTTGATGTTTCCTGGGGCAGGGATTGGTTCCAAATTACCTTGGAGCGTGTCACCACGGCCACTCTTGCAAACCTGACTCCATCCTGTATATAGCTGCTTCCATCAGTACATAGGGGTTTATACACTTTCTTTTCCCTGGGTACTGGTCCTAAAGATCTAGTCTCCAGGGTTGAACTTGATTAATAATCTGGGTACAGTAAAGGATTGCTAGGGTACTGGGAAATCATGTAGGAAGAGTTCAGCACTGTAGAAGATGAAAACCTGATTCTCAGTGTGTCTAGAAGGAAGGTCAATGCAAGGTGAAATCTGATTCCTCTCTTTGGCTGTGACAAGAGTGCCTAGGAGTTGCCTGCAGTTGGCCCATGTTGGCTAATATGTGAAGAAAACAGGGTCCATTAAACTGATAAGGAGTTGGAGATTTCAAAAAAGAAGGGTTCTGGATCTTCCAGTTATACAGATAATTTGGTTAAAAAGGAAACACAGGTCATGGAAAGCATAGCCTATCTCTCTCCCTGAGGTGGAGATTCCATTAGTAGAAGGCTCTCTAAGAGGGAAGATCAACCAGAGGTGAGGTTTGGCTTGGCTGAGGCAGAGAGCACCAGGTGAGGAGCAAGGTCGGCTAGATTCTGTAGAATGGCACTATTGGAGCAGAGGACATCTCAAATCGAAATCGTTTGGGTGTAAAGGTTGATAGGTTGGGGGAATGTCTTCTTCCCTTGGGAACAGAACTGGGGAACAGACTTCTTAGTTAGAGACTAAGATGCCAGAGCCCTGTTTAAGGGTGCAGCATTCTAGCCAGGGTGGGGTACAGTACAATGAGAGCAAGCATGCTGTCAGAGAACCAGCAGTCCAAGTAGGGGGACTGGTCTGGGTGACTAGGATCTCCACTAACTACTTACCATAATCTTAAGGCAGTTTGGGGATTGACTGATTCCCTCTCTGGCCATTCCACACTAACAGAGTGGGCCTCAAGTTTACACAGAATAAAGAAATTTCTGCCTGCAGAATTCAAAACTTTCTGGGTGGCACCTTAACTCAGTAATCCACCTTGCAGAACTCCTCAAAATGACATGGCATGCAGCCCAGAGGGTTATTGGCTGAACTGAGTCAGACTCACCTGTTTGCAACAAAACTGATGGGCACACAAGTAAGTTTTCACACTCGAATAGTCTGCAGACAGACTTGGTCTGTGTCCCTGTCCGGACCAATCCTAGATCAGTGGCCTCCTCATTGGTGACAGCCATGCTCTAAGGGCTCCTCTAAGCCTCCCAATCAGGTAGACCCAGGGCCTCATCCCATGGTCTCATCTCAGGGACTATCCAGGACCAGCTGCCCTGAGTCAGTGGGACCTCCAATTTCAGGCATAAAGAAAACACCTGGACTCTACTGAGATTTTAATCAGCTGACATTTTTTAAACCTGCAGCTGACAAGTCTGACAAGTCTCTCCTGACCCTTTCTCTCCCTCCCTCCCTCCCCCGCCCCCTTGTGTGTGTGTGTGTGTGTGTGTGTGTGTGTGTAGGGGGTAGGTGATGGTGGCAGTGGGGACTTGTTAAAGCTACAATTGCACTCCTGCAGATGTGAGATAACGCCTCAGGGGTTTTACTTTCCTGGAATTCTTGGAATGTTTTAACAGACTGAAGTTGCTGACAGGGCCACCCTTTGGTCCAAAATGGAGCCATTTTCGCTGCTACAGCAGATTAGAGATCAGGGGACATGAGGCCATAAAGTCATTACAAATGTGTGATGTCAAGGAATTAACAAGAATAAGAGAGCTTAATATTCACATATGAGAATGTCAAAATGTCATCACTATAATGTGTATTAAATTTAGTTTTTAAAAGTGTGTATGGGAGGGTGGGTGGGTGTTGTAGTTGTATGTGTATATGCGTGTGACATTGTACATTATTTACTGCCAGTGTGTACACATGAGCAAAGTGTTGTACATGTGTGTGTGTTCTCGTGCACATGGAGGCTACAAGCCAATTTCAGCACCCTCTCCTTAATTGTACAGGATTGACACTAGAGGAGTTCTCTTGTGCTCAGCTTTTACATAGGTGCTGGTGAGCCAAACTGAGAAACTCATCTTGCATAGCAAGAATTTTACCTATTGAGCCATCTCCCTAGCCCATTTAAACATCCATTTAAAAAGGAAAAACATCAAAAATAAAATGCAGGATGAAGAATTCTGTTCATGACAACACTCAGGGAGGGAGCCTATGCAGTCAGATGGAAAGTCTGGATGCCAAAACAGCCTCACTTCTCCTCTGCCCCACCCTAGCCTTTAGGTGTTGGCTGCCTCCCTTATCTCATTTCCTATAGCTAAATTCAGAGCAGATCAATTTGAAGGTCCAGAAAAGGAGATGCAAGCATTTGAGGTTGTCTGGCTCACTGTTGTTCTCCCCCCCTCCCCACACCCCTCCCCACACCCCGCCAGCCCCCACCCCCGGCCTGTAGTATGTCAGCTCCCCTGCAAATGTGAAGAACTGCAAGATTACTATTTAAGGAACCACTACAAGGTAACTAAGTATAGGATGCGAATGTGAACAAGTCCACTTGGTCGTGCTGGAATATCCAGTTTCTTGTTTCTTCATGAAGCTAAACAATGTGGCCAGAGTCTTCTTTATCCTGGAAAATTAAAACTGAGGACAAAGTCTGTGAATCAGGAAGGAGCAAGAACAACAAAGCTCCGTGAAGCTTTTCTCTCGTATGATCTGCTTCAGCTGAATGAGACATAGGCTTTGTCTGGATTATTGACTTAAAACCTCTCAATCTTTCTGTCTGCTGTGATTTTTTTTTTCCGTCTCCCAATGGGGATACATTATTTTTTCTTCATAATATCATTTCTGGAAAATAAAATGCGAAGTAATGTACCTAGGGTGGAATTATACACCAGGTGATGAGTGACAGAGGTTGGGAAGCAGGTGAGGGGTGAATTAGGGGACAGCAACTCCACCTTTCTGTCCTCTAGCTCTCTGAAGAGAATACCATTTTTCAGATGAGAAAACAGAGGCAGAAAATACAATACATGTTTTAAATATATGACGTTATGACTTCTGCATGTATAAGAAAGTCACAGCCCTCAGTTCAGTATCTTGCCACTTCCACTGCCCTCATTTCTGTAAATCTGAATGACTCTTATTGGAACATTAGCAGTTTGTAGAATAAGGTAAAATGCTCTCATAACAGTTTAAAAACCATTTTCATGCTTTTAGATACCAATAACTACAATTTTAACATGCTATTTTATTTGTTCAGCTGTTAGCTCATAATATTTTTCAAATAAAGATGAATAATTTAGCTCTCTGAAAGTTTGGTACTGGCAAAGGTACAGCATTTCTTTTTTTTTT
>NW_022196896.1:1553449-1603670 GCF_008632895.1 Mastomys coucha
TTTTTTTGTAAAGAAGCTTATTTATTTTAACCCTTGATGTACTGCATCCTGATAAACAGCAGGCATATTTCAAGAGTGCATGATGAAGTTTTAGGCTCTATTCTCCTCAAGAACGTTAATATAATGAATACATGTTTGGAAAATAAATACACAATATGTTGACGTTTATTACATGTAATTTTACATAACATTTTTATTGGGTTTCAAACAAATCTCGGACAAGTCTCACTTGGCTGGCTCTTCCCAGCACTTCTCTCCCTACCCAACACCCCAAAAGTCTCACTTCCATAGAAGTGAGCTTCGCTCTCTCTCCCAGGCTGACTCATACACAATGCAGCTCTTTAGGCTATCCCAGCACGGATCTTGGTCTCTGTGTGTGCTGCCTCTCTTAGTCCGATGGTCCTCTTTCGCTCTTGCTGTCCCTCTTGCCTCCCACGATCTAGCTCACTCAGTATGGCCATGTTCACTCAGTACTCTTCCAGATCTTTCTGTCTCCGTCTGTGCCTCTGGCTATGCTTTCCCTCAGATCTACAATAAACCTTCTACTCCACCGGACCTACGAGCAGTCATCTCCTTTTTATTTATTGTTTTCATTCATCTGTTGCCAAAGCCTGGGTCAAACAGCTGAGGTACCTATTAGCATTTCAAAGCTGTTGCTGGCTACCTGGTTCTTCTAGCAGCCCTTGTTTCCTGCCGGCCACAGGGTCCTCTTGGCTGGCATACCAAGTCCTCAACTCTAACTTATTCAGTCCAAAGACTAGGCTGGATTTCCTCTTCCCCAGATGCTCTTCCCTATATAATCTAGCCATTTTGCTTGTGTAGGCCCCATTTCCACCTTTTGGGCTCTTCGTCTCCTGGTTTTCACTCTCCTGCTCTCCTTTACTCTCTCTCCACTCATGGCCCAGTTTAGTCTGTTGGCCATGTTCACCCTGACTCTTCCTCTGCCTGCTTCCTCCCTTATATCTATTCCATACATCAGCTGTGTCTCACCACTTTTTACTTCATTTGTTCATTCATCTTTCTTTTCATTACTTTTTTTTTTTTTAGAGATTTCTTTTATTTATATGAGTACACTGTAGCTGTTTCCAGACACACCAGAAGAGAGCATCAGACCCCTTTATAGATGGTTGTGAGCCACCATGTGATTGCTAGGAATTGAACTCAGGGCCTTTGGAAGAGCAGTCAGTGCACTTAACCTCTGAACTATCTCTCCAGCCCACATTCATTTTTCTAAGCATATCATTTACTGTTGTATTTTAATCTAGACTAGGAAAGCTAAACAACACAATTCCAAAATATCCATTCTCTTTGTTTTTGTAAGATTCACGGAGAATATGTGCAGGCTATCTTCTCTTGATACTCCAAGAGTGTTAAATGATGGAAGGACCTTGACAGTTGTGCCCTAAAAGGTCATTGATATTTTGGATGGGAAGTTCATTGGCAGAGCATAGAGGAAGTTTCTCATCATGAATCTTTGGAAGACACAAAGGGACAAAGTAGGAAAGAGAACTCATGCCTTAGAGTGTCAAGGATTGCAAAGGAGGAAAATCTTAAAGGGTACTGTGATTTCAAATAATTCCCCAAACAGGCTGCACGCATGAACTTGAATTACTATAAAGGGACCTGGAAAGATGTAGTTTTGCATTTGGTGCTGAAGGCTTAACACATTCTTGCTCCAAAGTCACATTTTCCTTTCTCCATCAATTCAGATGTTGAGTTGCCTGATAAAATACAAGGTTGCAAGACTTTTCCAACAAGTGCTTGCTGACAGGAGCCTGATATAGCTGCCTCCTGAGAGGTTCTGCCAGAGCCTGGTAAATACAGAAGAATGGATGCTCACAGCCATCCATTGGACTGAGCGCAGAATCCCCAATAGAGGAGCTAGAGAAAGGACCCAAGGAGCTAAAGGGATTTGCAGCCCCATAGGAGGAACAACAATATGAACCAACCAGTTCTTTCAGAGCTCCCAAGTACTAAATCACCAACCAAAGAGTACATGTGGAGGGACCCATGGCTCCAGCTGCATATGTAACAGAGGATGACCTTGTGGGACATCAATGGGAGGAGAGGCCCTTGGTCCTAGAGGAATGCCAGGACAGGGAAGCAGGAGTGGGTGGGTTAGTTAGCAAGGGAGAAGGGGGATGGGATAGGGGGTTTTCAGAGGGGAAATGAGGAAAGGAGATAAAATTTGAAATGTAAATAAAGAAAATACCTAATAAAAAAAGACTTTTCATTTGAAAATACATAGATATACATCCCCCCACATAAATACACATAGCAAATATTGTATGGCTTCACTACTGGTAAATGCTGTGACCTTTATTTCAAACTTAAGTTTCACTTGCTATTGTAAACATTCTCTGTTATATCTGCCTGCCCAAGTGATTATGCATCCTCTAGAACTTGTCAAGGCTGTATATGGAGATGATAAATGACAACTAGACATGTAAAAAGGAAGTTCTACTTATGCCCTCAAAGTACTATACCATATACACATACACGTATAAGCAAATAAAATTTGGAGCAGTGAAGCCATGAGAAGTTTATCATGATCAGAAGTTGGCAAAAGGACATCAATTATATGCTATATTACTAACTTATATTGTATAACATGTAACAGATATTGTCTTTCTGTAATGTGTTATTGATTTTTATTATTGTGACTGAAAATAATATTAATCTCTTTTATAGGTTTTATCCCCCACCCCCACCCCAAATCTGAGTTGCCTGCAGCTTTCACTCCTTTCATACAATTCATTTGGGAAAACTATTATTTGGTATTTGAAAGAACCAACAGCACAATGTTAATTGGGTCAACCTGTGCACAGGACTTTACGTTTATTCTGATAGGAAGTGGAAAATTAGCATATTTATGGAGACATTACACTCTCTTTTTGTTGTTGCGGGGGCAAAGGCATTCCAATTTTAGGTGCTTTTTTTATTTGAACAAAACTGTATTTTACCTTGTGTGAAACCTGGCAAGTGTAGTTATTGCCTGAGGGATGATTTTCTCAAAATGGAATGGCAGATGGTACATTCTGATATATTATTGTAGTACAATATTCTGTATTATCTTCATCATCATCTCCATCACTATCCTTGCAGTATTAAACACATCTGGAGCTGTCTGATCCAAAAGTGTAGTTGACATGGATTTTGCTTCAGGCTACCTCCTCCTCTGTGTCTCAGCTCACCTTGTCTCATCAGGTCATTTTGCATGTTCCTTCCTAACCTAAACCCCTTTTCCTTCATTTCATTGTTAAAAAACACTTCCCACTGATGTCTCCACATTCAATCATGTCATGTTAAAGCAATAACTTCTGTGACACGTCTAAACTTATTTTAAAGGAGAAAAAATGATGTGCAGAGTTATTTTAATGGTGACAAGATTGAGCAGCTAACTAAAAGGTGAAATAGGATTAGAAAATTTATGTATACATATGTTCAATGATGCTCTATTTACGTATTTACTCTTTGTGCGTGTATGTGTGTGTTTGTGTGTGTGTGTACATTTATATTCTTGACTTATAAATCAGAAAAAGAGCAGGTGTTTAAACTAACAGTATTCATTGTATTATAAATTTATATCATTTTTCTAGCAAACACATTTAGCTTTTTTGCAACAAATGTGCTTTTGAAATTCTTATTTATCTCCAAATGAGTAGTAAAACCAGTAGCTAGAATGGTAATAGCAAATAAATGTATTCAAAGTTGATCTGTTATATTTTTAAATTTTTACTTATGGATTAGTTGCTTGGTTTTTGTGAGACTGGTTCTTTCTGTGTAGCCCTGGCTGTTCTGAAACCCGTTATGTAGATTATGTAGACGAGGCCGGCCTCAAAATTACAGAGATACACCGCCCTCTGCCACAGAGTGCTGGCATAAAAGGTGTTTGCCACCATTCCCAACTTGAAGTTGATTAAAGGGTAGATTAGTAGGGTAGAAAGTAGGCTTTTAGAAATAGCCACTTTTGATGCTATTTGTGTTTGCCATCTTCGTGCAGTGGCAATGAATTGTTAGTAACTATGAACAAGGAATACCTGAGGACATAAGTTGTAAATGTATGAAAAACACTATCATGTATACATGACATGTATTAATACTTAAAGTGCAAAACTTTAATTTTGTCTGAAGGAGGAGGTAAATAGGTTAAATAATAAAATACAGGGACAACATGGCTATAATCCTGGTCTCCCCAAATATTGAATCTGTATTAGAGAAATATATGTTTTTAAGTGATCAAAGTTAGCTCCTATTAGTTTCAACTTACATATAGGACTCTTTTCCACAAATGCAGTGTGTCAATAGACAGAATGGGTCATTACATTGTTTAATGTCAATTTATTGGCTATGTAGGTGCCAGATGGATGCCAGATGGACTTAATTTAGCGTTCCTGAAGGAAAGTGGAAACATAAGGAAGCGTCAATAACTACTCCTTTCATTTAGAACTATACTAAAAGGAACCATTGGATCTACAAAAAGAACTAGTTAATAATTTGAATACATAGTCCTGGAGGAGGAAGGTGGCTCTTTTGGAAAAGTGCATGCTCTATAAACACTATAGACTTGGTTCAATGTCCAGACCCCATGTAAAAATGGTACACGTGGTAGGTAGTACATGCTAATGATCCTAGTGATGTGGAGACTGAAAGATCTGGAGGTTCCCTGACCAGCCAATTTGGTCTAATATACACGATCCATGGCAACCAGAGATACTTTCTCAAAGGAGGTGCATAGTGTTTGTAAGGATGATACCAGAATGTGTCATCTTCAACAGGCCCATAGGTAAAGAGTAGTCGGCACATGCGTCCATATACACAAAGGGAATAATGGACATGAATATCTATTCATCTTTTCCCCATCTAAATTTAAAGAAATGAGACTCAAACTATGGTATTTATTTATTAGGCTCTGCACAATTACTAGGACATTACCCTTAACCTAAATCTCTAAATGACAATCTGGCTACAGGCTCAAATGTGCTCCCCCAAAACTTGCTATTTGAAACTTTCTGGTTTGTTTCTGATCAGCAGTCTGGTGTCCTGGGGCAACATATCACTCTGGCACATGCCATTGGTCCATCATGACTCCTGAAGGTCATCCGTTCTCTGATCATCTCTCCTCTCTGTCTGTCTCTCTGTCTCTGTCTCTATCTCTCTGTCTTTCTCTCTTTGTCTCTCTGTCTGTAACTCTCTGTCTCTCTCTGTCTCTGTCTCTCTGTCTCTCTCTCTCTCTCTCTCTTCCTCACTCTCACAGCTCAAAGAAAAGGGATGACAAATAAACAGAGGAATGACTTCTCAGGCAGATATTTTCTGGTTGAGGAATGGCTTAGAGTGAAGGGAGAACAGAATGTGGCTATGACCCCTCACTGTGACCAACACACAAAGTTTCCTAAATGGCATGCTTAAAAGACTGACTACAGGATGATTAGAAAACCAAGAACAGGAATGCTCTGGACCTGATATGAGTGGGGCTTAGGAAGACAATGACAAAAAGTGGAATGGAATGGATCTCAGAAGACTTGTCTTATTAATCTACAGTGAATTCATATTTAGGAAAAATAAAATGCTGAAATAGTCCAGATTTACAAAGAAACAGATATCAGGTTGAAGCTAGATTAAAGACCATTAGACAAATAATCAAACTCTACAGTCTGGATCTAGCACTCACTCAGAAAGCAGAATGGAGGCAGTGATAAGTCTCTGAGAGAGGAAGAATACAGAATAAATGAAAGCAAGATGAACATAAATTAATATTTTCTTCTCAAAATAAACCTGAAATATGTATAACTAATAATTGAAGGTCATTAAGTATAGAAGAAGTTAGGGCAACATGGAACGAATTGGAGGTGGGGAGTAGGGATAGAAATAATGTAAAAACTCACATAGGAAATTAATTAAAAAAATAAAACACATCTTTTTTTGGTGGGGGAGGGTTCAAGACAGAGTTTCTCTGTATAGCTCTGGCTTTCCTGGAACTCTGTATACCAGGCTGGCCCCGAACACAGAAATCCACCTGCCTCTGCCTCCCAAGTGCTGGGATTAAAGGCCTGTGCCACCACTGTCTGGCTAAAAAACCACTTAAAAAAAGAATTTCAAACTAAAAGAATGAATTTTATAAGAAAAATAGCCCACAACATGCACTATGTGAAATATAGATTATTTTTCAAATAAAAATAAATAGAACAAAACAATAAGAGATGCTTAACTGAGAGTGCTGGTGAAGGAAAATGAAAATTTCATTTAATACCAAAATGAAAAAATTAATTAAACAATAATAAAAAACAATTATGAACATGTAGGTGCATAAAAAGACAAATATGAAATATTTAAAATAGAAATAGTTGTTATCAGAAGAACAAAAGGTCAGCCTTTCTCCAGAGTGACAGTGTGGATTTACTGAAGTTGTATGTCACTCAGCTGTTGCATTAGATGACACAATATAAATAAATGCATGTACAGGACCTAGGAAAAGATAACAAACACATACAATTACATACCTAGCTAAATTTGTTCATGAGATTAGGGAAAGATATATTAATAGGAGGAACGAGTTGTGTTACACAGCACAGGAGTGAGTCTTCCAGAGGAAGTAAAGACTCAAAGAACCAATTACAGTTGCTGTTACATCTGCAGTTGCACAAAGAAGAATAAACTGGGCAGCAGCAGCTAAATTATGAGCAAAGGCGCAAAAGATGAGAGTTATTTGAACACTATTTTTTCAGCCTTGAACTTCTCATCAAAAGATTTCTCTTTTGCAAGGGAGATCTTTCATGAGAGAGTTTTATCTCCTGTTTTCAGACAGGAAAAAGAAAGATCGGGATGTCTTTCTTGCATCTGCTGTTTCTCGTGTGCTTTTTAACCCCCAGTAATCCGCATGTCAAAGGGTCCTATTTCAGGACCTTGTATTCCGCCACTCTGCATGGCTCCTTATTCAAAGTGACGAATCCACATGACTGATGGTAGGAAAAAAGGGAAATCAGCCTGTAGAGTAGAAATCCTGTATTTTCCTCTTGATGTAGCAATCGCAGAGCCAGAATTAATGCACTTCAACTTTCAATTTCATTCATCTCATTTTTATCCTGGAGTGACAGTGCAGGGAACTCTTGGGAGACCCTTTGGAAGTGTGCACATCCCTGAGGGCCCCCCGCTGGCTATGAGATGAGGTTAACTGTAGCATACATCATACTTTGGCAGCCTATTGGTCACGCCAGTGACTGGCTGCCAAGGCTAATGCAGAACGACACACAAATAAGATCCCAGGATCCAATTGGCCTTGCTTTTCTCATTTCCAGGATACTGTGTTCTCACAAATTTGAAAGTTCTTCAATTTATAAATTCTACTCCTGAAGCAGAGTGAATCAAAGCACTTGTGGCATTTGAGACTCTCTTCCTGGGGAATGATTTATTGTGTTTGAGTTTTCATTGTATTTCTATGGAAGGAAATAGGCTGTTGCGTAAACATTTCCGCGCTGTGAAAATGTGCTCTGAGCAGCCTCGAGCATGTGCCAAGAAGTTCTAATGTTGCTTGAAAATTATGACTGCTCCATTAAGGATCCCTGAATTTTTGAATATTCAATGTAACCATGTGATTAATTTGTACCTCCTCAATTCTAGATGACTGCTTTCCAAATGCTCTTTAATCTTAGCACATTTAAAAAATAATTAAAATGCAATTTACCGGTTTTTAAGAGTGTTTGCAATGGATGTTCATAAATGTTTCAGGTAAGGCTCTTTTTAAAGTTTTTTTTTTTCTTCAAATAGTGTCTCCCCTCCAATCCCTTTAATTCAACATTTAACAGGTACAGCGATTCTCATAAATAAACATGTGAACTGATTGAAAAGGGTAATTAAATGCCATTCAGAACCTAGTTTACTATCCTCCTTTCCTAGAAAGTCTCTTAGACATTTTCAATTAAAAAGAGATGAACAACGCAGAAAAAAGAAGGCATCTGAATCAGTTATAGAAAAGGTCAAGCTCTCTGGGAAGGGTGTCCGCTATGGTTAGGGTGGGAAAGAAGAAGAAATGGAGGATTGAGTTTCAGGACTCCGATTCGTTTGTCTATGGAAAAGACCTTTCCATCTGGTTAAGTGAAGATGAATGGATGAAGAATCACAGTGTTCTTACTTAATCAGCTTAATCACCTTGAAAAATTGAGGTAGTTATCCTGCCTACCAGGCGTGAAAGGGCCTAAGTGATATTTGCCAAGTTGTTTCCACACCTTGATTATCAAGTTGTACATGTTGCCACGGTGCTGGCATTGCTTCAAATTTACTTCCTTTCGGCATGGTGGCTAATGTCTGGGAAAGCAACATAAAATAAGCAGAGACAGCTTTTGCCTTTTTAAAATATTTTCCACTGTCTCCCAAAGTCTGATGGCGAAAGAAGATAGGCCTTTGCTACCCAGTCTGGGCTCTAACTGAGGAGATATTTAGCATAAGCTATCTTCTTGGGATAGAATGTTTTCAGTACAGCATTGGGAGCAGCAACTTCAGCCACATTAGCCACCACAGAGGCTGCTGATGGAAGTCAGGTACTCTCCCCTCCGTGCTGCTACCATATTGTATTCCTTTAATGCTTAATTGTTTCTACGAATTAAACACAATTGTAGCACTCACTATTTTGGCCTTAGAAAAGAAGTGTTCAGAATTTAGCTTTTTCTAGATTTGGAAGACTTGGAGCCCTGGACGATTTAAAGCCAGGGTTATCTGCCAAAGACTGGAATAGTCAAGGGTGGCAAGTGTTCCTTCTCTGTCCTTTCTAAAACCATCTGCTAACGCTTTCCTACTCTCTTCCTAGTGAAGATAATAAAGTATCCATAGATCCCTACCAATCCCCAAAGCTTTCACACTCTGAGGGAGAAGAACTTCAAGCAAATAGATTCTTTTCACAACACATATATTTCCTAATTGTTTTTAAGGTCCCTTCTTATCAGACTTTATTTTTTTTCTTTACAAATGGAATGTAGAAATGTATTAGAAGACGTTTATCTTGAAGAAGAGAAGAAAATTGGGCTGGCAAGACAGTTAAATGGGTTAAAGATGCGTGCCACCACCCTAGCAAGCTGAATTTGATACCTAGTCATACCATGGTAAAAGGAGAAAGCAGCTCCTGTAATTCATCCTCTGAGCTCTGCATGTATGCCATGGAATGTTCACTCACACACACACACACACACACACACACACACACACACACACACTCATAAAAAATATGATCAAATAATATTTATAGAAATTTAAAAGAAAATTATTTATAGTGAAATTTGTTTATAATTGTCCTTTTTATGTTTTCAAAAATAACCTGAGAGATTTTAGATTGATCTAGAAATGAAAAGTGAAATGGTTTCAAACAGATACATGAAATGGAGTAGATTTTAGACACCATGATAACAAAAGAATATTAATTTTTTAGACTGATGTCATGTTGTATGCCTTCAATTCAGCACTAACGAGGTAGAGACAGGAAGATCTCCATACAAGGCCTGTCTGGTCTACATAATGAAACCCTAGGCTAGTCAAGAGTACATAGTGATGCTCTGTCTCAAGTAAATAAATATTAAAATAATATACTTATTGGAATATATAACTTCAAACTGTAACCATTTAACCTGCAGTTATCCTATAATAGTTATTACTTTAAAAACAAATTATGTTGACTGATAGATGAATGAACAGACAGATGGAGGAATAGGTGGATGAAAAAGCTAGAATAACCTGTTTCTGTGACATTTTATTTGATTGTATTACAACAAATGAAGTTTACATGTGAAGATAAAATTTCTGTATGTGTGTATGTTTGTGTGTTTTTGTATGTTTATATATTTGTATGAATATGTGTATGCTTATATCTAATATATATTATATTATATATATATGCATGTGTGTGTTTATGTGTGCATATGTGTGGTTTTGTGTACTGTGTGTGTAGGTATCTGTGTGTATATGCCTGTGTGTGTTTTTCTGGACTTCTTTCAGTAAATTATGTTAATAACAAGTATCTAATTAACTACAGAGGTATTTAAGTCTTTTACATTTCAAGCCAGAATTACTAATTGGACACTTTAAAATATAGGGTTGCAAGCTGCATATAATAATCTATTATTTTTCAGGCCAAGCAACTGGCACTACATAAATACCATTTGTTGTAACTGAATTATGCTACTTTTTTGTTAAAATATTAACACAATCAAAATCTGTACTCATATATGTGTATAAAGTCTACCATAACAAAATGCCACAGACCTAATAACCTAGACTATAGACAGTATTTCTCCACCCTTGGAGGCTAGAAATCTAAGATCAAGGTATGGTAAAGATTTGTTTCTGTTAAGTCTTTTCTTCCTGCCTCATTAAAGGCTCATTTCCATTTTACAGAAAGGAATAGCTATGCCTGTGTGTCAACCTCACTTAGTCATTTGTTAATCCTTTTTGGGCTCTCTATATAAATATAGCATTTCAGCAGATCCAGAGGACATATTCCATGAATAATACTTGAACAATTTATTACATTCATTAGTTAAAATTATTCTAAATACTGATGTGTGGGATATGCAGATAAGAAAATATATCAGACAGGGGAGAACATTCTTCTAAAACTAGTTCAAATTTAATATATTTCAAAGGAACTATAAGCTATAAAGATGGGTAGAATATTGAATTTCCATCTCTTAGTTCATAAAAAGAATGATGTCAGACTTAAGCTCCAGAGATCATAACCCCCTACAGCAGCAATAGGAGAAGTTTGGACACACCCTGGCATTGAGATTAGTTTTTATCTTATAAACTAAAGTAAGAGCCTATGTAAAAACAATAGGACAATGAGCTCTAGGCTGAAGGAAGTTCAAGTATTGTATCATAGAGTCTGTGCTAGATTTGTTGAATACTGCTTGATGAAAGTCTGTTGCATCTCTGTGAGGTCCCTTCCTTGCTAAAGGTTACAACATCTATGCTTAGGTGTTTTTCCAAAGCAGGGGGACCTGGGCTGTGGCCCTGGCTTGAGGATCTCTCTCTCCCTCTGGAGGCAGTAGGCCTCCTGCTGAGGCCCAGGTCTCTCTCTCTCTCTCTCTCTCTCTCTCTCTCTCTCTCTCTCTCTCTCTCTCTCTCTCTCTTTCTCTCCCAGGGCTGACCTGTTTGCTGCCCGGTGCCTTAATTAAAAAGGAAGCAATGAATGAATGAGTTATTTTATTGTAGGAAGGATAAATATGCTGGTTGAGTAGAGAGAATGAAAGGAGAGGAAGGAGAGAGAGAGAAAAGAATGAGAGGGAGAAAGGCAGAGAAGAGAACAAAGAACAGAGAGGAGAGAGAGAGCAAGAGAGCAAGAGGATGAGAAAGTAAGAGAGTGAGGAGGTAAGAGTGAGGGAAAGAAGAGTAAGAGAGCAAGAGAGTGAGAGGAGTAAGAGTGAGGAGGGAGAAAAAGAACAAGAGAACAAGAGAGTGGGGAGGGGGCAAAAAACCCCTTTTATTGTATGGGGCGTGGCATGCCTGGCTTGTGGTCAGATGACTGTGTGTCAGGTCCAGCTATAATGCTGGAAGTTTGAGGCAGTGTCTGCCTGATAGAGCATACATCTCCTGCAGGGGCAGCTGTGAAGAGTGTGGGCTGAATTCTGAGCCATTAGTTTCAGGCGTAAATCACCAAATGCCTACCATCCCTTGTGAACAAATTACTTTGCTCAGTGGGTCTCCAGGGTTCCGAGGTGGCTGCTCTACTGGACTCTGGCTGTCAGAACCGTCCACTGTCCCACACTTAGGTGATAAGCTAATCCAACAAGCATGTGTTAATCAACACACAGAGAGGGAGCTTCCTTGTTTTCTAGTGTCATAATTTCTTAACTCTACAAAATATATTTTTGTGTGAAAGCAGAAATATGTAGGCTATCATAGAAATATTTTTCCTATCATCTACCCCCCCCAAAATTGTAAATAAAAGACACAAATAACCAGCTTTCTGATGGAGGTCCTCTGAAATTCAACAGAAAATATAAGGATTAACAGAAAACAAAGTCCAGGGCTTAGGTAAATATAACTGTATGTAAGGAGAAAAGAAAAACTATGCCACATATGAACTGAAATTTTATATGAAAAGAAAAGTACAAAGGAAATAGAAAACCAAGCTAAATAAATGAGGCTATTGGCAAGAAGGGCTTCCTTCTGGTACTTTGTGTGTGCCTGACTGAAGGTGCATTTACAAGTGATCTTTCAAGTCATCTCATTGAAATCATCTGCTTTTTAAAGCTCTACAAAATAGCATATATATCTATAAGCATTCATTTTCTTTGCTGGTGTCAATAATGAGTTTTAAGAAGGTAGTATACAGGCATCCCAATAGATGTAAAGATATTCTTGAAATAGTGACCTATGGACAAATCAGGATACCAAGAAAACAGGAGAGGAATAGAGACAATGAGTTTTTATGTCAATATTGAGCCTTAATCTAGTGCTTTAAGAAAGCCAAGTCTACATTTTCTTTTTTTTTTTGAATTCTAAATCTTGAATTACCCTACATATACTCAACCCACTCACTAAGGAAAACTGATCAGAATACCTGTTATTATTCCTTCCAAATATGACAAAATATATTATTCAAAAAGCTGTCTTCACAGTGAACTTGTCACTGTCATCTTAGCTCCAAGCAACCATCAGTGAAATTCTTTAGCAGACACCAGGACTTATTTGTGCTGTTTTGGCAATGAGTTGATTCTGATTATATATCCACAGTAGAAGCTTGTTATAAACAATTTAAATGAATCATTTTCTTGTACTGTACTATTGACAGTTATTGGGTATCCTGTCTTGACACAGCTATTATTAATTCCTGAGCATACTTTCTCTCATATATTTTTTCATATACACATGTGATTTGATGTATGCATAGTCTAATGAAACTTGAATCAACCATATACAAGGTTTTAATTCTTTTTTCCATCCTTTACTACCAAATCATGTTTATGTCTGAATCTTAGGTTAGGGTTTAATTGCTGTGAAAAACACCATGACCAAGGCAACTCTTTTAAAGGCAAACATTTAATCAGGGCTGGCTTACAGTTTCAGACTTTTAATCCATTATCATGGTGGGGAGTCTGGCAGCATGCCAGTTGACATGGTGCTAGAAGAGGAGCTGAGAGTTCTACATCTTGATCTGAAGGCAGCAAAGAGAATACTCTTCTGTACTGGGCAGAGTTTAATCACTAGGAGCCCTCAAAACCCACATACACAGTGATGCAATTACTCTGACAAGACCACACCTCCTAATACTTCCCATGGGCCAAGTATATTCAAACAGCTCTATTATGCCCAGCTGTATTTGTATATGTCAATACAAATGATCAAGTCCATTATGAGACAAGGAAGGACTACAAATTCATTCAACTTGTATTTGAATTATAAACTGTTTTGGCTGGTTTTGTGTGCCACTTTGGCACAGGCTGGAGTTATCACAGAGAAGGGAGCTTCAGTTGGAGAAGAGCCTTCATGAAATACAGCTGTGAGGCCTTTTCTCAATTAGTGATCAAGGTGGTAGGGCCCCCTGTGTCAGGTGCCACCCCTGGGTTGGAAGTCTTGGGTTCTATAAGAGAGTAGGCTGAGCAAGCCAGGGGAAATAAGCCAGTAAGTAACATCCCTCCATGGCCTCTGCATCAGCTCCTGCTTCCTGACCTGTTTGTTCCAGTCCTGACTTGCTTTGGTGATGAACACCAACATGTAAATGTAAACTGAGTAAACCCTTTCCTCCCCAACTTGCTTCTTGGTCATGATGTTTATGCAGGAATAGAAACCCTGACTAAGACATAAACTCATTCAAATATCTAATGTGCAATTCTGAGTTGGATTCATAACCAAGGATTGTAGAAGGGAGATCTATTCAGCACAAATCTTTTAAGGATAGGTTTTCTTATAACAGACTAAGCACTGTCCTCCTCAGAGATATAATCAGATACAGAATAATGCCAAGAAAAAAATTCTCTTAAAAGTTATTCATTTATATTTGGTATACAAAGCAATGGGTTTTGTAATGACAAGTCTGTTCAAGTGTACCATGTAATTTGGCCATATTCACTCTGTATCCCTCTCTCCTGTTCCCCTCCTCTACTGTAACATCTCCTTTTCCCAAAGATAATCTACCCTCTTTAATTATCATCTTGTGTGTGAATATACATATATGTATATGGATCTGTGTATATGTATATGTGTATGTGTGTATGTATCTGTATTTGTGTCTCTGTGTGTGTGTCTCAACACAACCTAGGTTCCACACAAGAGAAAAGTATTTCAGATTTTTTTTTACTAGTTCTACTTTAATTTCACTTGATATGCTCATTGACAATTCTAATAGTAGAGTGATTCCCACTTCCCTCACTCTGGTTCTTACTATGTCCTCACTCTCCTCCATCAAAGTGATGATCCTGTTTTTGTTATAAATTCTGAACTAGAGCCTCCAAACTATGACTTAACAGATGTAGATAAGTCAGTAAAACATGCAGCAAGAGATTTGCATAGACTGTTTGCTTGAGTAGGAATTTTAAAATAGAGTTACTTGAGATGGATTATTGATGTTATGTCAAACATAACTATGCTATAGTGCCATTCGACATCAATTTCCCCTACCATTATAGGCCAAGGATCATAATCCAGTGGATCCTGAAAGGGACTCAAGGTGGGACAGCTCATAGAGAAAGAGACCATAGGCAGCAATGAGCAAGACAAGAACAGACTCTCTCTAAGGAGGTTGCCCATGCCAAGATGAAATTTCTGGGGTATGGGCATACCTTGACACTACTCTTGCCCAGCCCTGCTCCCCATAGTTCCACACTACAGAGTTAAAGCAACTTGAAGTAAATATGTTGGTGATGTTTCCTTGTTATTACTCATGGAGGGATTGATGTTCCCTTCTGAAAGTAGTAAAACTAGTGATATTTCCTTTCTAATAGTTGGGGGAGAACCATGACCATTCTTGCATAGAAATAACTTATTCTCAGGTAGATGTTAAAATGAAGGCTACCTAATTCATGTAATCAGTGATTTTTGAGTGGTCTTAGATTCTAAGAAATAACTACCACACCAACCTCCAAAGAAACTCTATTTCCAATTGATACGATAAGAAAAAATATTTAGATTTTTTGGGGGTATTCTGAGCTTCTGGGCTATTATCCACTTATCAGAGAGTATATGCCATGTGTGTTCTTTTGTGATTGGGTTACCTCACTCACAAGAAACTCAAGAAGGAAGACCAAAGTATGGATGCTTTGTTCCTTCTCAGAAGGGGGAACAAAATACCCATCTAAGGAGCTGCAGAGAAAAACTATGGAGCAGAGACTCAAAGAAGGACAATCCAGAGACAGCTCCACCCGGGAATCCTTTCCATGTTCAGTCATCAAACCCAGACACTATGTAGATGTCAACAAGTGCTGGCTGACAGGAACCTGAAATAGCTGTCTCCTGAGAGGCTCTGACAGTGCCCAACTAATACAGAAGTAGAGGCTCACAGCCATCCATTGGACTGAGCACAGGGTCCCCAATGAAGGAGCTAGAGAAAGGACCAAAGGAGCTGAAGGGTTTGCAGCCTCTTAGGACAAACCTCAAGATGAACTAACTAGTAATCTCAGAGCTCCCAGGGACTAAACTATCAACCAAAGAGCACACATGGTGGGACTCATGGCTACAGCAGCATGTGTATAGCAGAGGATGGCCTAGTCAATCATCAGTGGGAGAGAGGCCCTTGGTCCTGTGAAGGTTTATGCCCCAGTGAAGGGGAATGCCAGGTCCAGGAAGAGGGAGAGGGTGGGTTGCTGAGCAGGGAGAAAGAGGAGAAAACAGGGTTTGTTTTTTGTTTTTGTTTTTGTTTGTTTTTCTGGAGGGGTAACCAGGAGAGGAGAGATCATTTGAAATGTAAATAAAGAAAATATTTAATAAAAACATTAATTATAGAACATAAAAAAGAAATAAAATATTTAGAAAACAGGGAGATAAAATAATAAGTGATATGTAGTCTAAAAGTTAATGAAAATAGAAAATTGATTTGAATATAAATCTGAAAATTAGTTTATCGTGGTGTGTCTAACATTGTGTTCTAGATACATATTTGCAAAAGCAGATTATATAGTACTTTATATAGTAGCTACTAAATTACAATTGTTATCCCCAGGGTCAAAAAAGAAACATGAATGTAATATTTATATTCTGAAACCCTAAGGCAACAAAGCCTTCTATCTTTAGTGGATATTTGTTTAATATAGTTTGTAATTATCATTTGACCCATTTCTAACAAATGATACAGACTAAATATTTATAAGACCTGGATCATAAGAACACAATTTTGCAATTCAATGTGTAATTGGTCACAAATTAAGACTATGGCTGAATAACCTTTTATTTGTTCTTATCAAAACATAGAAAATGTAATAGTATCTATCAAAGTTGCTTTCTTTTTCCACCCAGGTTTTTTGAATTCTTGACTGTTGTCAGATCACAGCCAAGGGTTAACCCAGAACAGCTGAGGAACATTTAATTTATATTTATTATTTTTGTGTTTGTCCCTATTCAAATTGATTTTGGTGTGTTCAATATCTTCTCTTTCCATTAATAGTAAAACAGTGAGTTTCATTTCCCACTTTAGCTTATGCTTGAAGGAATGACATTTTAGTAATGTTTCTCAAACATGAGACACATTGTTCAATAATAGTGTTCAAGTCGTTATAGCTGTCTGTGCTTAGCCAGTATGACTTGCGGACCAACCTATTTCCTTGAGTTACTCCTTTCATCAGTAGGCTTATTTCATTTTTTCTTTCCAGGGCCGTCTCTTGAATTGGCTCATATTGAGTGAAACAGTTGACTTGAATCCTCAATTAAATCCACTTCAGTTTCCTCATTGCTCTATCCTGCTCTTGTCAATATCTTTACTTTACATGACCCCCTCCCGCCCCCTGGATCTTTTTTCCAGGCCCTAGTTTCTATTATGTCTCCTGTGTGAAACCTGACTACTCAAAGTAGACAAGTTTGTGTTGTTTTCACATTTTTAAATTTTATTTTATGTGCATTGGTGTGATATTGTCATGTACTATAGGACTAGCAAATTATAGAAAGTTGCAAGCTGCTATGTGGTTGCTGGGAATTGAACTCTGGACCTTTGCAAAAGCAAGCCAGTGCTTTTAACCAATGAACCATCTCTCCAGCCACAATGTAAACAAGATTTTTACCTTGGAATATGTTCTATCTCCTGGTAATTTCCTCATTTCTGTCCTCCAGATCTGTAAGTCTGTGCTTACTTGAGTATGCTTTGTGCAATAGACCCAACAAGCAATAGCCTTCTCTGTGTTGCAGTTTGCTTTTTCTGTTCCTGTCATTTTGAATATAGAATGAAGCTAAATGTACCTGTGGAGTTATGATGCTCAACAGGCATCTAGCATAGTGTTTTGTATGTTAACCAACACTAAAGGTAAGAAGAAATATAGCAAAATAACAGAGGAAAGACTTTCTTTTTTTAATTTTTTTTACAAAACTGTAATATTTTAATGGTTTTTTTTTGAATTTTGAAATTGAGTCATTAAGAAAGCTGTTTCCTAAAAATAAATTTTAAGATATAATGTGAAATGACAATACATGTTTAGACTACACGCAACTTTGAGCTGACCTTTGCTGGCAGCTTTTGTGTTGTAGGAAGATCTGTTCTGTATTTTCAAGAACAAAAGATACCCTCCAGAACAGACCACTGCTGAATACTGCTCATACATGGATGTCTTTTCTAGCTCTTTCTCCGCTGCTGATGGTCTCTCTTTTCCTTAACTTACCCTTTGTGTTTTATGATGGTCCTTATACTGTCATCATATGTCTCCATGATATCACCACCAGTTTGGACCTGAATGCCGACTTCTTGCCGGCAGGTCCAGGAGAGAGGAGACAGGTCCCAATCCCACCAGGGCCTTTCAGGGGCTGAGTGGATGGCGAGTGTCAATGGCCCAAAAGAAACACTCTGAGCCAAGAGTCCTGTCGAAGCAGGAACTCAATTTTATGGCATCAGCCTCTCACTTATATAAGTTTGGAACATAGGGAAGGGGATTTTTGGTGGGGTGAGATGACATAGGAGGCAGAGAAGGGTGACAGAGAGTAAGAGTATAGGGCCAATGGCAAAGCTCTACCTCAGCAATGGTGGGAAAGAGGCAGGGCCCAACAGGGTTTGCTTAGTCACCCCATGATATGGAAGTGAATGAGACTGGTCTCAAAACTCAAGCCAGGCTTGGGTTTGTTCTCAAGGTCCAAACCAGGGCCAAAATGGGACCCACACCTGAAGACCATACCTTGAAGTTTTCTGATTGAGGAAAACACTATTTCCATTCTTTTAGTAAAAGTTTCTTAACGCATTGTTGACTAATACCAAATTGTCCCTGAATGCAATACACAAGCTTAACATTGTTTAAGAGTCTACTTCTTATATAACTCATAATTGATTTAAACTTAATAGAAGATTTTATGTTTTTAATATATAAAATCAGGATTTATTCATTTTATTATATAGCATTTAAATCCATCTCTCTTTATTCAAACCTGAAGCTTTGTTGTTGTTTTACATTTTCAGTGCTAGAGATCAAATCCAGTGACTTGGTCATGCTAAGCTAATAGTCCGCTACTGCTACTGATCCACAGTCCCCAACCCTTGACTTCATGTCATTGTGGATCTCAAGTTTGCCTGAAGCTCACTATATGGCTGTCACTGGCTTTGATCTGTTTCACCTCCTACTTTCACCTCCCTTATAGATCATTGGTGTGCACAACTACGCCTTGCTGGAAAAGGTGACTTTTAAGGAACTACTTAGTGAAAATTTTTTTCTTTAACTTCTATTCTCCAAAGAATGTCAGTCATATAAAATAAATGTCACTTTGATTGTGTAGGCATGTATTGCATGCTATTCTGTTCTCAATGGAAGGGGGATTATGGTGGCTGCTATCATACAGGATACATAGCAGTATGTTGCTAATGTAAATATCAACAGACTCAAAAGCCATGAACTTGGCAGAATATTGAATATATTGATTTAATGACTGGCTTTTATCAATGACAACATTCTATCTGAAAAACAGATATCTTAAAAATTCTTTTAGTATATTTTTATAATGTAAACAGGACCTATGTGTCAAGTATTTTGCTCATTATGGAGACAGAAAATTTATTATCTGAACCACTTAGATAGACCCCAAAGTAATATATAATGGACCCAAAATAATACACAAGGTATTTATTTCCATATTGGTTAACAATAACTACTTGCTTGCGTTATATTTGTAAAACTCACTCTGTAGCATGCAAATCCATTTTTTCATTACTGATGCAGAGCAAAGAAAGCCAACAGGATAGCAAACACTAACATTTTGCCTCTAAGTGCTCAAGGACATAAAATAAATGAGCCATGGCTATTGATTGTCTTTGGCCTACATTATCTGCACAGGAACTATTAAGGAGGCTTTTCCATCTTCCTTTCATGCCTCATTTTCTCATACCATCTAATGAAGAGCTTCACTTAAACTATAATGTGCTACTCTCCCGAAAGTACATTTTTATGGCACTAAAAAGCAATACTTGCGTATCAAGAATGGTTTTCTCTGCTGTGTTTATTGGCCTGTCCCACTGTATGAAATTATAAACCATTTCAAGAACTGTGTGCTATTATCAGCTCTTTTAATTAATTTCTGGCTTTAAAGTTTATTTTCTCAACCAAGCATACTGAATAACAAATAATACTACTCTGTTCAGAAATATTTGCTATGAGGGCCCAAGTGACAAATATGTATGAAACATATTTTCATTTTGAGACGTACTTAGTTCCCTCCCATCTATTTGTGACTGAACATTGGATGGAGAACCTGAAATGTCTATCATCAGTATTTATATTGAAAGAATCGTGTCTAGTACTTGCTTGTTGAAACAACAAAAGTGACTTTGAGTACTTGGAAAGAGAGAAGAGAAACAGATACTTGCGTATCAAGAATGTTTTTCTCTGTTGTGTTTATTGGAATATCAAGATGTGTAAGGGATAGTGAATAGCACTGTCCTGGAGAATGGGTAGTCAGGAATGGGAAAGATTGCCTGCAGAGATCGTGATGTCATCACATAGGCCTGAAAAGACCTTGGGAAGGAATAGAAGATGCCTTAGGAGAGATCCTTTCAGCCTCTCCTAAATCACCTCCATTCTCCTTTCCTCCTTTTCCCCTTCCTTTCCCTCCCACTCCATTTCTTTCCTCCGATCCCTTCACATTCCTCCTCTCCCCCCGCTCTTCCCTCCTCTCCTCTCCATTTCTCTCATTTTGAAACCTGGGAACTAAATATTTGAATTAGTATCAACTTATTTTTCCTATTATGCTGTTTTCTCCTCCACCTAATTTCTTGTTCCCTCCCTTCCTCTCTCTACTTTCCTTCCTCTCTCCTTTTACTTCATTTCCCCTTTCCTTTCTCTCTTTCCCCTTTCCTCCTATTTTCTTTCTCTTCCTTCCCCCTTCCCTTCCCTTTCTTTTGTTCCCATTTGGTTCCATCTTTAATGCTTCCTTTTCACCCTCATTTTTTCTCTTTAAATTTTAACACTTAATTTAGAAAGTTGTCCCACACTAATTTTACACCATCACATTGACTCTTAAAGCTTATCAGTTATTTTATATTTATTTACTTTGTCACATACTTTTGTAAAATTTCACTAACATATTTGCAAATGTTATGAATCATAAAGTAGTGAGGTTGTTATGAATTTTCAAATAAAAGCAACTGGTAGACACCAGCTAAGGACACAGACCAGCACAGGGTGGTATCACACAAATCTAGGAATCATAAATAAGTGTGCTAGTTTTCAACTAGTAAGAATATTACCTACATCTATCTGTTTATCTATCTGTCCATCTATCTATCTATCTATCTATCTATCTATCTATCTATCTATCTATCTATCTATCTATCTATCTAATCTGATATATAAATGAGTGTGTTTCTCAAGTTGCCTACTGAAACCTGGAATTTCCCCCAACCTCTCTCTCTGTATCTCTCTGTCTCTTTGCCCCCCTCTGCCTCTCTCTGCCTCTCTCTGCCTCTCTCTGCCTCTCTCTGCCTCTTTGTCTCTCTCTCTGACCGCTCTCTGCCTCTCTCTGTCTCTCTTTGTGTCTGTCTATCTCTGTCTATGTATCTCTGTCTCTCTCTATCTCTGTCTGTGTGTGTGTGTGTGTGTGTGTGTGTGTGCGTGTCTTCTGAAATTGAGTCTCTTGTTTTTAAAGGGGAAATTTAATAAATCATGTTCTCATCACAGTGGTCACTTTTTTTTTTATAAATTAATTCACTACTTAAGCTTAGATAATCTTTCCTCCACACTTGTTATGCTTCCTTTTATAGCTGCTCTTTTCTACACCTAGGTGGGATTTATAGGATGTTCTGTGCTCTGTTCATGTGCTGTGCCGACTCACAATTTCTTTACCCTGTTACACTCTGGTGAAAATAGTCTTTAAGACTTTACTTACACTTTGTTGTTTTTATTTGTGGGGAGGGGTGATAGGGTTTTACTATGTTATCCTGGCTAGACTGGACTCACTATGTAAAACAGGCTGTCCTCAGGTTCTTAAAGCCCTGCCCCCTAAGCCATGGGATTTTAGCCCTGTGTCACCATACCTGATCACTTTTGATCAGTTTCCAGACCTCACATTCTGATCCCTCACTTCTCCCACTTGCTCCTCCATTTCCCTTCAGAAAAGGGCTGACTCCCCGAGACATCAGCCAAACAGAGCATGACAAGTTATGATAAGAATAGGCATTACACCTTCATATCAAGGCCGTGTGAGGCAACCTGGTAGGAAGAAAAGGGCCTCAAAGGAAGGTAAAAGTGTCAGAAGCAGCACACCTCCTACACTCCTATTGTTAGGAGTCCCACAAGAACACCAAGTTACACAAACATAACATATACGCTACATAGTGGACCTAGCACAGATCCGTGCTGGTTCCATGATTCTGTCAACATCTGAAATTACTTGGAATCAATACCCATATCCAGACAGAACAAAACAGTATGCATTCCTGTGAACAGATGCCCTGCTAATTCTAAGTTAAGATAAATTGTTTCTTACCACTAATATTTTGTATATGATGCTTCAAATAACTTCCATATAAGGCATAATGATAACAAACTTGCTTAACAATATTTTTTTGGATTCTTTACACTTATCTATACTTTCTTTGCATTTTGCTAGACTATAACTTGTTTTGTTTGGAACAATTTCTTTTTCAGAAAAAAATGTTCAGTTCCCAGGTAGAAAGTCATAAAATACCTTTGTACATTTATTTTCTGGGTTCAGAGTTTTTGAAGACATGACACTTTTATCTTCAGTCTTCCCTTGCAAATGTTAAAATATCTCAGGCTAATCCAATTTTCATTCCTTTGAATTCAACGTTTTTTTTTTCTTTCTTATAGCTCTGGATAATTTGATTTCTGAAATATGACCACATTTTCAATTTCTTATTCTTTCTGCTCTGTACTAAGCAGTCTTTACATTTGCTGTCATCTTATTGTTCTGATTTTGGAATTTTTTTCTTTTTATTTGAGAATCATACCCTTTATCATTTCTACGATGTTAGAAAATATATTAGATGGAAGTTGCAGCATTGATCTCTACTTTCCTTGTATCAAAGCTTTACTATTGTCTGTCTTTCCTTATTTTCCTTATTTTCTTCATTGTTTCTTCTTTTCTTCATTCATTCTTCTTCTCCTTCATTTTGTAATATATTCTGAGAAAGTTTCCTTGTTGTAAGATTCCCAAATATTATGTACATTCAGCTGAATATACATAATAATTAGCTTAATCATCTATTAATATATATTTAATAAACATAGCACCACATGAATTCACTACTCTAGTATTGGAACAGGTTGGATACATATTTTTTAGTTGAATGATAGTCAATTCTATAATAAATTATTTCTTTTATTATAACATTACTCTGAAATATCTAGAATATTCTTATAAAAATGGATAAGATTTGGTATTATATCTACTAAAAAATTCTAATAACTCACTGCCCTATTTTTGTGATGGTTGATATCATCATTAGATACAAAAATATCTGACTTTATTTGTCCTTTGTACCACAACTATTTTCTTAAACACTTTGGTTGTGAGTATAGCCTTTAATGGCTGAATCATGTATCTAGTCTTGTAACATGGTTTCTTAAACTGTGCATCCTGTTCTGGTATTCTGTCATATAGTTGATTGTGAGTCTGGAAAAAAAGGCAATAATGAAAGGCTGCTCTGATGGTTTATATTGATTGCCAACTTGATAAGATCTAGAATTAATTGGAGACAAGTCTCTGGGAATGTCTGAAAGTGGGCTTCTGGATTAAGTTAAGTTGGTAGTCTTTCTAGGTCTAGTGTAGGTGGTATCATTCCATTAACCTCGGTCTTGCACTGTAGGGGTAATTGTCTTTCTTACAATGATAGGCTGCACTAAAAAAGTTGTGAACAAAAGTAAATATGTCTGTCTTTAAGTTGGTTTGATCAAATAGGTATTTTGTCATACAATCAAGGAAAGTAACTTATACATTTCAACCACATGATAACAAAAGTGAATTCAGAGGCAAATATAATAAATCACCCAAAATATTTCTGGTGGCACTGGCCATAGTTATAGTGCAAAACTTTACTATGGTCTTAGCTCTAAATAAGCAACATGTACCCTTACATGTATAGCAGATGGACTGTGATTCTGAGCATCCTATGCAGGTCTATCATTTATATGTTAGCTTGAATTGCAGAGTCATGATAGTAAGGTGCTCTTTTTACTTGAAGCCATTTCAAACATCTTCTCTATAGAGGAATAATTAACAGCTATCAATATTTCAAGACTCAGAAGCTTAAGGGCCCCAAAAAGTGATTTTGAAACCCTATTTCTAAAGTAAATGGGAAACTCAAATTCAATATATGATTACACAGTGGTATTTATCATAACCTGGAGTTTCATAACGCAGATTCAGGTTGTTAACAACTGTATTTTCTTTATCAAAATGTCAGGAGAAATTTGTATAATATCATATGTTAGAATACATTTTGATTTAAAAAAAACTGTCTTCTAGAAGAGTATCCAGCTCTCAAATATATATTTTAAACAGCAAGTATTTGATGAGCACAGTTGGGGTCGTAGCCAGACTAGCAGTAATGATTTAGATCAGGGGTAATCTCTCAGTAATTGAGCAGCCTAGTAAAATCATAGTTTGAATATCATTTATTAAAAGCTAGATGGGGATAAGTTTAATTTTAATGTTTTATAATCTACCACTCTTAATTTTGATTCATTGTGGTTTTCTGTAAATGTTCTCTGTCTGTTACAAAGAGAAGTTTTCTTGGTGAAGGATGAGAACTATATTTATTAGTGAATATAAGGACAAGTATTTTGAATGTAATCAGGGATTATGCTTCTTTAGTAAATTAAAATTATGTTTTTAGATTCTTCTCAAAGATCCATGATATCAATCAGCCTAGGAAGTTAGCTAGGTTTCTAGTACCAGGAATGCTTTCCCCATTTTTGATTGGGTATTAAGTCCAGTTAGAGAGCTGTTGGTTAATGCCGGGGTATACATACCATTATTGCCCTGTTAGGTTTATTGCAATTTGCTGGCTAATTTTGTCACTTTTAAGGTGTCGAAATTGTGTAGAACTATTGGTTACTTCCCTCTTTTGCAAGCTTGCATGGTGCCTTCTGGTACCATAAAAGCCTGTCCTCACAGAAGAGGGATTCAGGACATTTCCAGATAGGAGTCTCAAAACTTGTGTCTGAAGTGCATGGTATATTCAGCAGTAGGGACTTATCCTTCATGCCTGGAGGAAGAAGAGCAATGGCAATAGGCAGTACATTTTGGGAATGTCTTGTAACAACCCTGATCAGCAACTCAAAAGTAGGCTTCACGTGCCTTGTGTTGGGGTTTCATTAAATGATCTTCAGTATTTGTGGTGTCTTTACCTGGTTTTGCTATTAGAATGATACCAACTTTGGAGAAAGAGTTGGGGAATACCCCATCTCTTCTTTCTAGCAGTTTAAAAAGGATTGACTGTAGATCTTTGAACATATTCTAGAATTACATCAAGTCCTTCTGGCTCTGGAGATTTTCTTTTTCTCTGAAAGGCTTTCCATTGCTACCTCATTCTCCTTGTTTGTTATAAGTCTCTTTAGCTTGTTGACCTGTTGGTTTAATTTTTGTGGTTTGGCTGAATCTAGATATTTTTTCCATTTCTTTACTGAAAGATGCTTAGATTTTTATTTGGGACTACTAATAATAGGAATACCAACAAAAATGAGAAAAGATGTTTTTATAGGTTTCTCTTTTGGTTCTAAATTTTCTTCTGCATCTGAGTTGATTCTCATGACTATATAATGTGCACATTGTTCTTTATTTTTCACTGGGAAAATGGCAGTCAATAACCATTTAGTGATGATGCTAAATGTTTATTTCCAGAATTCTCTACAGAGTTGATTATTTGAAATTCAAACATTTAGTGACCTAGGATAGGGGATCCAAAGAGTTGGGTCTATTTAAACATTTTTAGATTTTGTTTTAGCTTATTACATTTTATTTTGTTATTATTTAAAAACATGAATGAATGAATAAGTGAATGAAAACCTAGCCAGTAGGATAAATAATGACTGAACTGTTACTTACACCTGCCGGGAAAGGGTAATTCTGTTTTCAATTAAGTGGCACTGGGTATATCATCCATCCCCAAACAGGCTTCATGTTAAGGAATATTTGACTAACATAGAAGTAACTCAGTAGTTATTTTTTGCACTTTGATTTGGGAAAGAGCTTAAAGTTGGATGAGTTGAAAAGGGGGGATATGGAAAGACTGGTAGAAGGGGAAGAATATAATAAAATATATTAAAACATTAAAAATTAAATAAACATAATAAAATGATAAAAATTTTGTTACAAAATGGCAGATTTTAATTTCTTAAACATTACAATCTTGTTAGCATTTTATGAAATATAAGCAAATTTTCTCAGAGTATTTGGAAACTGAGTATTTAAGAAACAAAATCACAGAATTAAAATATCACAGAAACCAACACACTTGTGCTCCAATCTCAGGTCACCTTATTTGTGTATTTAACCCTATTGTTTTTTAGCATTATCATCGCAGAATATATTAACATCAAATGCATAGTAAAATGTTTCAATTTTTAGTATACAATTATGAGCTTAGTATTTTAAAGCTAGGGTTTCAAAATAAATTTTCATTTCTTTCTATGTTTATTGCATAAAAATAAGTGCATTACATAAAATTTAACCCCAGAATTCAGTGTCCTCCTGCTGAGTTGACTATAAGGTTTGGAGGGTGAGGACCCTTTTCTCAAAAAGGCTGGTATATCCTTAAATATTTTTTATTCCCTATTTATTTATTTATTTATTTATTTATTTATTTATATTAGACATTTTATTTATTTACAATGTCATACAATATCTGCTTTCCCAGTTTCCCCTCTGAAAAAAATAAAAAAATAAAATAAAATAAAAATATAAACCAAAAACAAACCCTTGTTCCCTCCCTCTTTCTCCTGCTCACCACCCTACCCTCTCCCGCTTACTGGCGCTGGCATTCCCCTGGGGCATAGAACCTTCATAGGGCCAAGGGCCTCTCCTCCCATTGATGACTGACTAAACCATCGTCTGCTATACATATGCTGCTAGAGCTATGTGTCACACCATGTGTACTCTTTGGTTGGTGGTTTAGTCCCTGGGAGCTCTGAGGGTACTAGTTAGTCCATATTGTTGTTCATCCTAAGGGGCTGCAAACCCTTCAGCTCCTTGAGTCCTTTCTCTAGCTCTTTCATTGGGGACCCTGTACTCAGTCCAGTGGATGGCTGTGAGCCTCTATTTCTGTATTAGTCAGGTACTGTCAGATCCTTAAATATTTTTAAACTTTTCATTTTATATATTTTTTAAAGATCTTACAGATCCTCACAAGTTAGTATTAATACTAAAAAAAAAAAAAATGGAAATACATTTTACCATTGTGAAAAATATCTGACAGAGTGAGGAGAAAGGGGTTTTGTTAGTTTATAATTTCAAAGATCCTTATTATCCTGGCTAGGAATATGTAAGCTAGTAAGGATTTGATTTAGAGTTTTGCTCACATCTTGGCAGATCTAAAAGCAAAGAAATTGAACCAGAAGGCAATGTCCACAAATTCTACAGTCAACAAAATGCTACAAAAAAAGGCTGAAGCATGACCACTTAAATAAAACACAAAGATCTACTACTCTTGGCATTTCTTAATAAAGAGCTTGCCGTCTTAGCTACAGCAAAAGACGATGAGGAAATGACAGGGAAACAAACAAGAAAGGAAGAAACCAACCATCCTTATTTTTAGATTATATTTTACAACACATAAAAGACCTCAAAGGTCCCATCAGAAAACACCCACAGATGATAAATATTTTCATCAAAGTAGCAGTATTCAAAATTAATATACAATAGGCAGTGGGTTTCTCACACCCCAACAAAAAGTATGTTGAGAAACAAATCATTAAATAATTCCACTTACATTATCCTACAGAAATAGTTAGGAATATGTATTAGTAAGGAAGTGAAAGATTTATATAGTGAAAATTTTAAAACATTGAAAAAGAAATGAAGGAAGCTTCCAGAAGATGCAAAGACATTTCATGCTCATGGTAGGGCAAAATGAATATTTTAGAAATGGTAATCCTGTCAAAAACAATGTACAAATCCCATAAAATTCCAATTATAATTGCAACTCTATTATTTACAGAAACAGGCAAAAAAAAAAAAAAAGAGTCCTTAACAAATCAATACTGCTCAGTAACAGCATTGCTGGAGATATCACCATACCTGATTTCAACCTATACCACAGACCTCTAGTAAAAGACAGCATAGCATGGGAAAACAAAAACAAAACAAAACCAAAACAGACTCATGGATCAATGTTATAAAATGGAGGTCGCATATATAAGCCAGCTGGCTTTTCACAAAGAGTCCAAAAATACAGAGTGGAGAAAAGGCAGACACTTCAGCAAAAAGTTCTATAAAAGCTGTTTATCTGTGTGTGGAAGAGAGAAACTACATTCCTTTCTCTCCTTGCATTAAAAACAAACACACAAGCAAAAACAGATCAGAAATTTCAAACACACTTGTAAACTTAAAATTGATGAGAGAAACAGTAGAGAATATACTACATGGTGTGGACATAGGTAAGGACTTTCTAAATTGGAAAGGCTAAAGCCAAACATCACATGTTTTCTTTCACATGTGGTCTTAGCTTTCAATCTTTCATTCTATATGTTTAAATTGGAGCAACTCTAGAAGCTAGGAAATTGGAAATGGCCACCAGGAGAAATGTCTGAAAGAGAAGTGGCTAGTAGAAGATAAATAATAGGAAAACAACTTAGAAAGGCGTATTAGGGTACAGAGGTTCATGCAGGGAAGGGTAGGTACACTGAGTAAAGGTAGGGGAGGGAAGCAGAGGCTAACCAAAGGAAGGCATTTACACAAAAAGCCCTGTGGAAAACTACTACTATGTGCCTTTTCTATGTCAACTATTATTTCCATCCCCCTCAGAGGCTTGACCATTTTAAACATTTAACAGCTAGAGTGATAAGTTATCGAAATATCTGTGGGTTATAATCAACATGCTGTTGTTAATTCTTCTCTGCCTCCCCCACTCTACCTCCACCATCAATCTTACACATCAACTTATGATCCATTATAATGTTAATCATTTTCTCACTTAGTTCTTCCACTGCCTACTTTTGGGAAATTGAAATCATTTTAACTTTAGGCCTCATTATTCTTTACAAACCAGAACAATTTTCCATTTGTCTTAGGATGTTCTATTTATGCTAGAGTGTAAATGTGATTTTTAAAGTAATTCTGTGTATATTTTCAAATGGCATATTGTGATAAATTGAAGTATATCCAAGAGAAGGTGACCAGAATAGTGAGATTTCTACAAACTCGTTATATCAGGAATGTGGCTATCATTCTGTGTTCAAGATGTGCAATTAAAGCTAAACGATGCTGTATATCCTGGAGTAGACATGACAGCTTTCTTCAGTGATTTGGAGAACTGCCATGTATATATTGAGTAGTTATAGAGAACAATTCTTGGACCAAGGTGTGATATAGTCAATAGTCAGAGATGTTATTCAGTAAACAATCATGTCAACCACAAAATCCTCATAGTGTACAGGGGATAGAGGGATGATCTACATCATTTATGACTTGAAGGTTGTGTGGTTATTTCTGTCACTAAACGATTCCCCAACAGATGGCAATCAAACTTCAATGAGTGATCCTTACTTGGCATATTTGTGTGAAAACTATTTTAGGAAAGGCTATGCTACTAGAATCCACTGCTTGTGCCAACACAACTGGTTAAATTCCCAGGTTATAGACAGAACTGAGCCTATTACTGCCTTGAGGTGCCTTCACTTCCTCCCTATCTCCCTTACCAGATTCTAAAGCTTTCCTATAGCAGTGGGAAAAGTTCTCTGGTAAGCTTGTTTGCATTGGACTATGTGAAAAAAATATGATGTATTTAAAATAACCCTTTATCCTACAATCCTTTCAGGTTAACAGTGTATATTCAGGGCAGCTTACATAATACAAGCATAATTTAATGAGCTACAGCTATGAAAGTGCTAGAAAATGAATCAAAGTGTAACTTATGCCAGAAATTTTTAGAATAAAAATAAACCCATGCTTTGGTGTATTTGAAATAATGTCACAGCAAGACAACATATGTAATATAAATATTCTTTCAATTCTCACTTTGATTAGAGTAGAAAATACACATTACATTGGGGTTTTTTGTGTCATGAATCTGACTAAAGTTACAGTTTGATCTTTTATCTTGTTCTGGCTTTCACTAAAGCAGCAGACAAAGCTCATATTTAGGCTTAATACAGATTTCATTGAGCACACTAGTCCTATGATGCAGCTCATTTTATTAGACTGTACACTCGATACAAAGCATCAATTGCAGAGGGTCACACTGCATCTTTCTAGCTGTCACACCAATATCTTCCTAAGTGCCATCTGCAATGTCTCAGGCTCTTTATTTATACCAGACCTCATTTAGTTTGATACGAGCTATTTTCAAAGTGCCTGCAGTACACAAAAATGCACTTTATCACTAGACAGTCCATTTCTGTGGAGATAGGACTACCAGCAAGATTTTTCTTGGTCATAGAGATCTAGAATAATGATGATGATACCTATGAGGAAAAGCAATCTTAATTCTCATAAAATCTGTAAAATTGATAGCAACATTGGGGATGAAAGACAGTTGAATACATCGAGCTTAGGCTTTGTTAGAAAACAGAACTCATTTGTGATTGGGTTACCTTACTCAGGATGATATTCTCCAGATCTATACATTTTCCTAAGAATTTCATAAATTCATTGTTTTTAATAGCTGAGTAGTACTCCATTGTGTAAATGTACCACGTTTTCTGTATCCATTCCTGTGCTGAGGGACATCTGGGTTGTTTCCAGTTTCTGGCTATTATAAATAAGGCTGCTAGGAAAATAGTGGAACATGTGTCCTTATTACATGTTGGAGAATCTTCTGGGAATATGCCCAGGAGTGGTATCATTGGGTCCTCTGGTAGTACTATGTCCAATTTCCTGAGGAACCTCCAAACGGATTTTCAGAGTGGTTGTACCAGCTTGCAATCCCACCAGCAATGAAGTAGTATTCTTTCTCCACAACCTTGCAAGCATCTGCTGTCACCTGAGATTTTTATCATAACCATTCTGAATGGTATGAGGTGGAATCTCAGGGTTGATTTGATTTGTATTTCCCTGATGACTAAGGATGTTGAACCTTTTTTTTTCTTTTTCTTTTTCTTTCTTTTTTTTGTGCTTCTCAGTCATTCAGTATTCCTCAGTTGAGAACTCTTTGTTTAGCTCTGTACCCCATTTTTAACAGGGTCATTTGATTCTCTGGAGTCTAATTTCTTGAGTTCTTTGTATATATTGAATATTAGCCCTCTAGTGGATATAGGATTGGTAAAGGTCACACATGGTATGCACTCCCTGATAAGTGAATATTAGCCCAGAAGCTCTGAATACCCAAGATACAATCCACAAACCACAAGGAACTCAAGAAGGAAGACCAAAGTGTGGATACTTCATCCCTTCTTAGAAAGGGGAATGAAATACACATAGAAGGAGTTGCAGAGACAAACTATGGAGCAGAGACTGAAGGAAGGACAATCCAGAGACTGCCCCACCCGGAAATACTTCCCATATACAATCACCAAACCCAGGCACTATTGTGGATGCCAGCAAGTGCTAGATGACAGGAGCCTGATATAGCTGTCTCCTGAGAGGCTCTGACAGTGCCTGACTAATACAGAAGTAGAGGCTCACAGCCATCCATTGGACTGAGCACAGGGTCCCCAATGAAGGAGCTAGAGAAAGGACCCAAGGAGCTGAAGGGGTTGGCAGCCCCATAGGAGGGACAATAATATGAACTAACTAGTACCCTCAGATATCCCAGAGATTAAACCACCAACCAAAGAGTCCCACATGGAGGGATTTATGGCTCCAGCTGCATATGTAGCAGAGGATGGCCTAGTTGATCATCAGTGGGAGGAGAGGCCCTTGGTCCTGTGAAGGTTCTGTGTCCCAGTGTAAGGCAATACCTGGGCCAGGAAGTGGGAGAGGGTAGGTTGGTAAGCAGGGTAGTGGGGATGGAACAGGAGTGTTTTTTTTCCCTGGAGGGGAAACTGGGAAATGAGATATCATTTGAAATGTAAATAATGAGACTATCTAATGAACAAAAATAAAAAATAAAATGAAATAAATTCATGTTCCATGTTCCAAGTTAAAAAGAAAGACAGGAAACAGAGCTTAGTTCCCTAGTTCTTTTATTCCACAGCCCTTTAACAGTTTTTGTAATAGGCTAACCAGACTTCAGGATCCAATCTGATACAATTGGTGGAGGAACTCATGTATGAAAAAGAGGTGGTGGTGCTATTGATGAAGGTGAATTTCTTAGAAAACTACAGCAGGTCCAGAGGCAGGAGCTTCTATGGGTCAGAAATAAACCCAACAATGTCCTTCCTTCAGGGAAGTCTAGCAGCTGTCTATCAAATTGTACATTACTGAAGGTCATTGAAGCCTGAAAGGAAAGGTTCATTCTTAAAGAAACAAATAAAGTTATATGTTTAAAAAAATGGATAAGAAGCAAGGAAACATTTGAAAAAGAAGCTAGGTAGAAAAAAGGCTGAACCCTAAGAAGTCAGAAACATGTCAGTTACTTCTGTAAGATACTATTCCAGGGACATGAAATTTCATACATGTTCCCTCAGAGTAAAGGTTCCCCACTTATATTTGGAACACATACACACACACACACACACACACACACACACACACACACGCCTATATACAGTATATATTTTTGCATTTATTCTAAATATTTCTCATTTTTTTTATTTTTCCATATCCACCATGAACTCTCTGAATGTTTTCACATCTGCTCTTAGAAAGAATAAACTATTCAGAACAAATTGAAATTTCCAAACTCATCCAAAGCTAAGGTGCTGTGCTTATGGTCAACTTGGCTGTTTCCTTTCAAAGAAATAGCTTTAGATAACATTTGAATTTCCAGGGAAAGAAATGAAAGGATAGGGTGGATCTCTGGAGTAATAAAATTAGATGGATCATATTAGCCTTTTGGCTAGATTGCAACTTTTCTGTGTTGTTAAAATTTCTTGATTAGATATTGAATCTAATTTTAACATACCATGATGATAATAGAAAATGTTTGTAGATACTAATGAAACTCATATGTAATTATAATATTACATATCCTATTAAGGTAGACAATAGCAATTAATTGATAAATGAAATCCTGCTTATGAAGTAACTCTTAAAATTTCCTCATCTAATTATATAAACACATGTAAATAGCATGATTTACTAGTTAGCATGTGTTTTGGGAATGGTGCAGTAGTATGCATAGAGAACAGTGGTGATGATGGCTATGACACACTGAGAAAACTTTGTAGGGCCATTAATCTCAGCACTAAGAAGATAGAGGTAGGCTGAGTTCTGAACTTTAAGCTACCATGGTCTGCCTACATTCTAGGGGATCCAAGGCTAAATAAATAAGACCCTATCTGCAAAAAGCCATGCATTTAATTAAAAAAAAAAATAGATGCGTGTACGTGGTATCTCACATTGGATTTGGATTTGAGGTGTGTCGGCCTTATTCTACTAAATAATAAAAAAATATTATATGCCTTGATTATAGAGATAAGTACAAATTCATGTTCTGGATAAATATGGCAACATATTGCCTTCAAAATGGAAAATGCCAAAGCCCATAAAGTAGATCACTCACTATTATTGTTTTAAAAGTTTAAAAACAGTAAAAAATTAAATGAGTTCCTAGTGCTGAAGCATCATGGTATTTTCTCCCCTTCCCCCTTTGTGCCTTCTGCAGCATAGTGAAATAATCATAAAAAGAGGTTCTACGATCAAGAGCACAGGTGGACACCAGCATGAGGAGCCCAGTCCATATTGGTAAGTGGACAGATGCCATGCTGTGCTTTCTTTTCTATGTCCTGATGTCTGTTGGCACTAATTTTGTTGGTTTGCTTGTTTGTTTGTTTTTAATCCTAAGAGTCCCATGATATATTTTATTTTAGAAATGACAAATGCTTTTAAAATTCAGTCCGTGACTTTAATATGATTTGGAAGACATCTATCTCACTGGAATTGTGTTCCCTTTGATCTGTCTCCCATCTAAGTTACCAATTCCCCAAGCCCTTACTAACCTGCATTTTCTAGTTCTATTAATTTAATCTTTATAAATTCTGCATCTGACTAGGCTCATGTAGTATTTTGTTTTTTGTCCCTGATAAATACAGTTTTGTTTTCCCAAGAAAAAGAAGAAAAATTTTTGTATTGGAAAAGTAATAAACAAAACAAGACAAAACAAAGTGTTAGACATTGATAGGGATTTAAAGTAGCAATGTGATTACATGAAAATATCTGCATTTGTTGACATTTGTTTCCTCATTTTATAGTAGGATTTATGCTTGGCTGGTAAGATTTCTTAAGCATCACTGAAGAGACTGCATGTTCACATTCTAGTAGTTTCCTCTGCATGTGACAAGAACTTAAAGACAACAAGTAGGTTAGCTCATAGTTCATGTTTTCCACATGCCAAGAAATATATCCAAGATACTTTACTGCACTGCCTTCTTTGACACTCACTATATGACCCTTGCATTAGCAGACGAAAAAAAAAAATAACTGTCAGAATATCAGTGGATTGTCTAGAATCCCAGTATTCCCTGGGAGTGTTCTGATCCATTTCTTGCTGGTAGCAGTTTCCACTCACACTGATTTATAAAACCAACACTTTGGGGTAGTTAAGATACATTAAGCTTTTAGATGAGATGCAGGCTACTTTCCAAAGGATAACTGCACCGAATATGATGCTTGTGTATTTTCATGCAGTCCTATAACTTACAAATGGCTTATAAATATGTAAATTCATCTACTCACACACTGATAAGAAAACAGGGTAGAATTCATTCTTTAAGATTTTAGAGACAGAGATGCTCTTATAATGAGAGGGTAGCTGGCTCTCTGGATATCTTATTTCTCTGATCTTTTCAGACTTTCTGTAGTCTAGGGTCAGTCAGTGTATATGTGTATACTTATATACACATATACATATATGTGTGTGCATATACATATATATATATATATATATATATATTACACTCTATTGAAGACTGAATGTTTTTGTAAGATGACTAAAAATTATTTGCAGGAGATGTGAGATGATTTGAAAGCAGGAAGGACAACATCCACTTTTAATTATCATCGCAGTTATCCAATGAATACATAATAACTGTATTACATTTAAATAAATATTTTTAACTCCCTCAAAATCAACATTCCTCACAGTGTAGACAGGAACCTGCAAACAAACAACAGACTGTATACTATAGAGCAAAGCGGTCAGTCCTGAGAGGAACACCAGTCAAACCTGACTCTGAGCTACACCTTTGAGCTTCTAGCTCATGTCTGCTCCTATTATACTAGAGAAACCTCAGCACACAGCAAGAATTCTGTTTTTGATCTATGGAGGGAGAAGAAAGATTGAATTCCAAGCTGTTAAAATGAAGCTAGTGTAAGGAAAGTGACGGGGACATGAGCCCTGGAAAGAGAGGCTTCAACCAATTGACAGGAAGCCAAAAGGCTGTTAGACTTCATAGGAATATTTCTAAATGTCTATATACAACATCAAGCCTTCTAAATTTTGAGATATATTGCTGGATGGCTCAAGGAGTTTTGACTTCTTTTTTACCCTTTCATATTTTTACCTCTAAAGAAAATTTAGGTTGAATTTAGAAGACTGAATCTTGTCAGTTCTCAAACACTGCAGACTTGGGTATCACTTTAGGAAGCACAAGTGGTCCTTGGACTGCTCTGAAATAAAAAGGAACCATATTTCCCCACTACACTGAAGAGGTCTGAAAATAAATGTCACTTGTTCATTTCAAAAACTACCAACAAAAATTGAGCCCTTTTGTGTGCAAGGTGAAGCACACATTGAAGCAGAAGTAAGAATTGCCTTTACTAGATGAGTTCTGGGTCTTTCTAGGTTCTGCTGAAATGGATCCAAGCATTTGCATGTACTATTTTATTAACAACTATCGTAGTACTGTGTCAGAGTATTATTTCACATATGTTCATAAACAGCTTTGGTGATAGGTAAATATTAGAAAATTTGGGTTTTCCTCTAAACAATATTGATTTACTGTTTTCTGTCATCGTTTAATATTTCAGGAATTTACAATTTTTGTTTTGTGGTTTTGTTTTTAAGTTCCACCCCTTGATGCTTAAAATGATATTTAGGCTGCTTCAGCCATACACACACACACACACACACACACACACACACGGCATACACAAATACATATATGCATGCAGGCTGCAAAAGACTAAGATAAAAATGAAAAGTTGTAACACTGGCCCAGCCACCATTATATGGTTTCCTCTTAAAGCAGATGGAAATAAATACAGAAACCTACAGCCAGACATTATACACACACACACACACACACACACATATACACACACACACACATACACACACACACACACATACACACAGACAGAGAGAGGGAGAGAGAGAGAGAGAGAGAGAGAGAGAGAGAGGGAGAGAGAGAGAGAGAGAGAGAGAGAGAGAGAGAGAGAGAGAGCGCTTGAAAACACACGTTTCTATTTCTAAATGGGGCATCTTTATTAAATTCCTTCCCCCAGAGCTCAGGGAGCCCTGTGAAAGAGGAGACAGAAAGATTGTAAGCCTGACAAGGTATAGAGGGCAGGGCACCAAGAAAGCAGTGATTTCTAAACACCAGCTGTACTGGCACACATAGGACCTCACAGAGACTGTGGTAACCTGCACAGGGCTGCCTCAGATGGGTTCCCATCACTCAGAAGGAAAAGTAGAAACACATTCTTATCCCTAACCTAAAGCTATCTCCAACATAACTGCTCACCAAGAAAAAATTAGTTTTATTTCCAAGGGAGTCTTACTGGTTATACAAGCAGGTTCTATGTCCAGCATTAATTTTCCAACCAAAACATACTCAATTGCATTTCTGGATATTCTTTGTCTCATAATGCTTTGCCAGAGCATTTTGCTTAAATTGTACAAGTCTCTTATATATACATTTTGGTTTCGCATTCTTTTTTTATGGGATTTTTGTGTTTACAAATGGGTGTCTCTGCATCTATACAGGTTTTCTGTGTTTTTTTCCCTTTGGCTGTTTTTCTTTTTTGTTTGCTTTGTACAATGCTGGTTTGTTTTGTTTTACCTTATTTTATTCATTATATATCCTTTTATATGTCAATTATGTCCTAACCAGAGAGAGAGAGAGAGAATTTGGATAGGAAAGGAGGTAGGGAGGGCTTGAGAGAAAGTAGAGGAAGAGAAATTTTAATCAGAATATATTATATGAAAAAAATGAAAGTAAAATAGAAAATAAAATTTATGACAACATTTAAAACTGAGTAATTAACCTATTACTATCTTCAAATTCTGTATTGTTAACCTTAAATTCACAAATGGAGTCAACCTAAGGCCTTAAATGCATAAAGGAAGGTTTTAGCTGAATATGTTGTGTCCTGGTAAGGGGAGAGGTAATCCAAGTCAGCATTGGAAGTGAGGCAAGGGTTGCTTGTGCATGGGTATATAATACTCTGATTCAGGAAAGAAGAGGTTCCACAATCATACCAGATCAGACACTTTATAAGAGCAGATTTGCGAAGATCTGAATAGGTTGCCTTACATCTTTATTATTAGGGCCCGAAGTTGTTCATGACAATATACTCTTTAGTTGTAAAATATATATTCTTCCTACTAAAGTTCAAGTTATCAGTGACACAGAGGGTTGGAAGTTAATCTTATTTACCATCTACTGTAAAATAAGACATTTTCTAGAAATTTCTAGAATCTCAGAATAGAAGAAAAAATTATAATAGCACAAATATCAATGAAACTTGTCTAGACCTAGATAATGACATGAGGGAGAGAATGCCTCAGAGGTTAAGCCTTGTAGGACAATGAGTTAATAAAGAAGCAGAAAAAGTCACAATGGGAAGTTGTTTGCTATTCTTCTGTATTCATTGAATGACTCATAAACCTTTGAGCTTGAAGAAAGTTAACCACAGAGAACTGAAAGGGAACAGCAATGTAATGGAGACAGGCAATGGTGGCACATGCCTTTAATCCCAGCATGTGGGAGGCAGAGGCTGGTGGATTTCTGAGTTCTAGGCCAGCCTGGTCTACAAAGTGAGTTCCCGGACAGCCAGGGCTACACAGAGAAACCCTGTCTCAGAAAAAAAAAAAAGTAAAGGAGCATTTAAATCTGCCTTTGGAGACAACAAAGGACACAATCATCTTTGAAGCAAGAAAGCTGGAGTTGACTTAAGCTTCTTCAGAACCACAGGCATAAAAATGAACATAGTTGAGTAGGTGTGGTTTTGGAAGGATGAGGCATTCACTAGATATAAGCTACCCAAAGGAGGTATAGCTAGATGTTGAGGTAGATTTATTTCCATCCCATTTTTTTTCTGAAAATCTGCCACTCTGATACGCATAGTGTCTGTTCAAGTTTGAATTTCCATCAGCAATGAATGATTGTTTTCCCTAGTCTACTTTCACACCAACATGAATTGTCACTTGTGTTTTTGATCTTGGCCATTTTAACATAGATTTAAGAGTCTTAAAGTACTTTGATCTCCATTTCCCTAATGGCTAAGGATGTTGAATGTTTCTCTAAGTAGATTTTAGCCATCTGAGCTTCTTCTATTGAAAATTCGTTTGGATTGGTGTCCAAAATTTAGTTAGGTTATTTGGTTTTTTGATTTATACTTTCTTGAGTTCTTTATACATTTTGGATATTAGTCCTCTACTGGATATAGAATTCATAAATGTCATTTCCCATTCTATTGCATGTCACTTTATCCAAATGATAGTGTACTTTGACATACAAAAGCTTTTAGTTTCATGAGGTCCCATTTATTAATTTTTTATCTTAGTGCCTGCAATATTGTGTTCTATTCAGAATTTTTTTTCTGTGTCACTCATGTCAAAGCTATTTCCTACCCAGGATTCAGTGTATTTGTTTTATGTTTGAGAAGACTATTTTTTTGGCCAGTGTGTATTCTTTATCAAAAATCATATATCCATAAGGTGTGTAGATTTATGTGTAGGTCTTTTATTCAATTCTACTGATCAATGTGTCTATTCTAATGCCAATACCATGCTGTCTTTTATATGTATAGCTCTGTAGTGCAACTTGAAAACAGAAATGGTAGTACCTGAAGCAACTAATTTATTGTTAAGGATTCTTTTAGCTGTTCTGTTTTGTGGGTTTTGTTTGTTTGTTTTGGTGTTTCCAAATAAAACCAAGAATGACATTTCAAGATCTGTGAAGAATAGTGTTGGAATTTTGATAGCGCTTGTATTGAATATCTTTATTCAATTTCTTTGGGATGATGGCCAGTTTTGCTGTGGGTCCATAGGAGGGGTGGACATGGGAGAAGGAAGGCTACAGCAGATGTTTTTTTTTAGTGTTAAGAATGAGACTGGGACACTGGGTTTGGAGGAAGGGAGAAAGTGGTGAATGTCTTCAGTTAGTGTTCATGTTTCCCTGGCCTGCCCAGATTGTGGGTTTCTAAGATATCCCTGCATGTTTTGGAGGCAGAGATAAAGGGATATGTTAGGAGAAGGAAGGTTGGAGCAGAAGATCTTTGTGATCTGTTGGGGAAGGGTCTGTGAGAAAAGAGACTGCAGTTCGTACCTGCTACAGAGCTGGGGATGCAACTATGGAATTGGATCTGGAGGAGCAGAAAGAGGGGAAAATCTATAGGTACCCCACCTGATTCATCTTGCAGGAATCCCTACTTAATTTTGAAATCTGGGTTCTAGGAATCAAACTCAAGTCCTTGTGAGTTCATTTTACTGAATGAGCTGTCTTTTTAAGCTCCAGAATTCCTAACTTCTCTTAACCAATATCAATAATTTGTGTTATTCTCAAAATCCCTCAACATGGGACAATTGTCATTATGTGAGCACATAATACAATGCCAGTATATGTATAACTGCCAGTGGACACAGGTTACTGGGTTCCTGAGTTCCTGAAAAGAAAGTTGGGGCTGAATGGGTGGATAGCAGGAAAAGAATGACACCAAGACAGTTTCTGATCAAGGCCCAATGTTTACTTGTGAGTTTGAGTTTATAACGTGGGGGGACATTCCCCACTATGCCAGGATCTTGTCTTCTTGTCAGGATCTTGGATCTCTTCAGGACAATAGGCTCAGCACCTCAGCAGGTAGTGGCTCCTTGTAGGAAGTTGCAGATGTGGCAGGAAAATAGAGTTCACCTAGGTTGGAAAACTCCACCCTAGGTGGGCTAGCTGGCTGTGGCAAAGACAAAGTCTATTCAGCCTGCTCAAGGCTTGGAGGAGAGCACACATATGGAGTGGAATAAGTGGTTTTTCTTGATGTTTCTACTGTTTAATGGAATATACAATAATTTTATATCAAATTCCCATATACATTATATGTAAGTAGATATAAAAATAGTGCACAAATCATAAGTATATAGTTCAATGGATTTCTCACTATGTCTATAAAACTGCAATACCACCCAGAGTAGGAAGCAGATCTTGACCAAAAACATTGAAATGACACTTGATGTTTTCCAATATGAATCCCAGTCCTTCTTAAAATAACTCATTTTTTGAGATTCAATAATAATTATTTAGTCTCATTTACATTTATACAAATGTAATCATTGTTTTTAGGTTGTGTGTAGATTTTTTCTCAATATTATATATGCTAGATTCCTATGTGTAGCTTTAATTTCCAAGATATTTCATCAAGAAAAGTTTATAGATCTTAAACACTTATATGTAACTTCTGGGATTTTATGTCAAAATCTTAGTTGGTTGTACAACTTGTTTTTGTGGTTTGAAATTGTATTTTTATTGTTTAATAATAAACATTTTATTAACTCTTAGAATCTTATTATATTTTGATTATATTCACTATACAATTCTTCCTCCCAACTCTTCCCAGATGCCATAATCTCTCCTCTGTGTTGAAATAATAGACTATCTTGCAGTAAATGTATTGGTCCTATACTCTTGAAGTCTTTCCAAGTCTTCTGTAATGGTCCCCGAGACTTAGATGTAGGGGTTGTATTGAAACAGTATTCACTGGATGCAGGTACCCCATTGTCATTTTTCTCTACATTTATATTGGTTGTAGCTTTCTTGTAATGATCGCTGTCTACTGCAGAAAAGGGGTTTCTCTGATGAGAGAGATACACTTATCTTTGGGGAAAAGGATTAGTATTAGAATACAATAAAATCAGCCTGGTTCAAGAGACTGGCCATAGAAAGTTTTCAGTACAGACTACTACTTCTCCAAATGGAAGAATTTAGAGGAAGACATTCAAGCCTACTTAATCATGGTAGATAATGTTTTTTGGTGTGTTCTTGAACTCAGTTTATGAGTATCATACCAAATATTTTTGCAGCAATGTTTAAGACAGAAACTGGTCTAAATTCCCTTTCTTTGTTGAGTCTTTGTGTAGTTTAGAAATCAGGTGAGTGTGGCCTTATAAAACGAGTTTGTTAATGTTTCTTCTGTTTCTATTTTGTGGACTAATTTGAGGAATATTAGTATCAGCTCTCCTTTGAATGTCTGGTAAAATCATCTGGCCTTAAGTTTTTATTTTGTTGGGAGATTTTGGTAACTACTTCTATTTCCTTGGAGTTTATAGGACTATTAAAACTCTTTAGATGATCGAGGTAAGTGAAATAGATCGAGAAATCATCCATCTCATTTAGATTTATTTCAATTTTGCAGGCTTTTGAAGTTAGATGGAAAGATTTTTTAAATGTCCTCAGTGTCTGTTGTTATGCCCCCTTTTCCATTCCTGACGTTGTCAATTTGAGTATGGTCTCTCTGTCTCTCTGCCTTTTACTTAGTTTGGCTAAGGGCTTATCTATCTTGTTGATTTTCTCAAGGAACCAACTCCTGGTTTAATTGATTCTTTGTATTGTTCTCTTTGTTTCTAATTGATTGATTTCAGCCCTGAGTTTGAGTATTTCCTGCTTGCTGTTACTCCTCTTGGGTATGTTTTGTTCACTTTGTTCTAGAGCTTCTATGTGTGCTTTTAAATTGCTATTACGAGATTTCTCCAATTTTTTTTTTATGAAGGCACTTAGTGCTATGCACTTTCATTGTGTCCCATAAGTTTGAGTGACTTGTACCTTCATTTTTATTGAATTCTAGAAAGTCTTTATTTTTTCTTTTTTTTCTTCCCCAACCTAGAGAGTAGAGTTATTCTGTTTCCATTAGTTTGTAAACTTCCTGTTGTTGTTAAAGTCCTGCTTTAACCCATGATTGTCTGATGAGATACAAGGGGTTATTTCTTTTTTTCTTTAATATGTCTAGGCTTTCTTTGAGTATATGTCCAATTTTGGAGAAAGTTTGATGAGAAAAAGTTATACCCTTTACTCTGAGGTAATGTCTTTGTAGCTGAAGTGTGTTTCTTGTATGCAGCAGAAACATGGATCCTGTTTTTGCATCCATTCTGTTAGCCTGTGTCTTTTTATTGGGGAATTGAATCCACTGATGTTGAGAGGTATTAATGACCAATGATTATTAATTTCTGTTGTGGTCCTGTGTTCTGCCTTGCCACTGGGGTTTGAGAACACAGCTTGGGCAGGCAAATTGAAGAATGCTAGACTATATTTTATACTATGCCTCCATCAGGTTCTGGGCTTGTGGGAAGTGCTGATACATTGCTGCTCAAGGAGTGGGAAAATGTAGCCTAAGATGTGGGCCCTAGCCAGAGTGAGAAATAGGCTGAGGTTGAAGCTGGGGTTCCCTGAATCCTAGACATCCTGATGTTGGGAATGAAGGGGGCCCACAGGCCTTTGATGAGGATCACGGGACCAGGGGTTCTCAAACTCCTAGACATTCAGACACCACTGGAAGTTTCAGGGCTTTAGGAACAGAGGTGGTACTCAGGCGTAGAATGACGATTCTGCACATGTGGTATGGTTCTGTAGACAAAGGCTTTCTCCATGCTCCCCATGGTGGTACTTGATGAGAGAGACAGTCCTTGGTTCCAAACTTTTTATTGATTATTCCTCTTGGAAAATGGGTTCATACTACCTCCTCAGGGTGGACCAGGGATTAAATACCTTTTGCAAAAAGGAATGTCAGGGAAAGGATACTTATTGGCTAAACCCTCAGGGCCCATCTATATACCTTATTATCATGGGAATTCTGTTCTGGTCTATATTACCATTGGTCATGTCTCTGTGTGGAGAGTGTGATAACATGTTCCAGGCTAGAATCTGGTAGGGAGCAGGGAGAGGCCTACCATCCTCAGATGCATTCTAGGATCTCTGAACTCACTCAACCTTGCCAACTTTCCTAAGATGGTCAACTGTCCCCCACCTGTTATTTTGATGGTGGTGAAAGATGGGGAGGGGGAAAAAGGGAGAGAGGGAGAGAGAAAGAGAACTGAGAGTTTCTCTAAGTTTGATTTTGCTGGTGTGGAGTTATTTATTTTCTGTGCTTTATAGGTTGTAGTTAGCCTCTTTGGATTTGAGTTTTCCTTCTAGTATCTTCTTTAGGGATTTGTGGATAGATATTGTTTAAAATTGGTTTTGTCATAAATTATCTTGTTTTCTCCATCTATGATTACGAAAACTTTTACTGAGTATGTCTGGCCTGACATTTGTAGTCTATTAGAATTTGCAAAGTATCTTCCCTGGCCTCTCTGGTTTTTCGAGTCTCTGTTGAGAAGTTGAGTGTAATTCTGATAGTTCTACCTTTATATGGTACTTGGTATCTTTCCCTTGCAGATTTTAATATTTGTCCTTTGTTCTACACCTATAGTGTTTTGACTATTATGTGCCAGGAGAAGTTTCTTTTGTGGTCCAATCTATTTCTTTTTCTCTAAGCTTCCTTTTTGTAAGTTTATAGGCATCTCTTTCTTTAGGTTTGGGAAGTTTTCTTTAATGATTTTGTTGAAAATATTTTCTGGGTCTTGGAACTGAGAGTCTTTTCCTTCTTGTATGTGTATGTTTGATCTTTTCATAGTATCACAGATTTCTTAGATATTTTATGTTAGGAACTTTTTAAACTTAACATTTTCTTTGACTGATGTGTCTATTTCTTCAATCCTATCCCCTATGCCTGAGATTCTCTCTTCCATCTTTTGTATTCTGTTGGTGTTGTTTGCATCTGTATTTCCTATTCTCTTCTCAAGGTTTTCCAGATTCAGGATTCTGTCAGTTAGTGATTTATTGCTTCCATTTCTATTTTCAGGTTCTGAACAATTTCATTCACTTCCTTCACCTGTTTGATTTTATTTTCCTGTATTTCTTTAAGGTATTTATTCATTTACTCCTTAAAGGTTTCTATCATCTTCATTAGATTGGATTTAAGGTTTTCTTCTTCTTCTGCAGCTGTGTTAGGATATCCAGAGCTTGCTGTGGTAGAATAACTGGGCTATTGTTGATTGTGTTCTTGGGCTGACCACTAGCCCACTAGTTGTCTCTGGTACTGGATGGATATTCCTGATGCAGAAAGGACTCCTCAGTAAGGTAGTCAGAGCATTGGGACTGACAATGGAGCTTAGGGGAACAGGAAGTTGCTCACCTCTACTGCCTGTGCCCCAGGTGGATCTGGATGTTCCTGGGTTCCCACAGGTCTTCTCCAGAAGGGAGGCAGATCTGTAAGCCTGAGGATGGAACTTAAAGGGCAGATTGAAGCTCACCTCTGTTGGCTGTGCTAAGCAGGCAGGAGATAGCTGGCGTAGGCTCTAGCCTGGGTACTCCTGGGGCCCCACAGGACTGGATATTCTTGGGGCTCAGCAGGCTTCCTCAGAATGAAAGGTAATGTATCTGAGGAGTGGGGGGTGTGGATGACAGTGTGCAGCTCACTCCTGCTAGCTCTACCCAACGTAGACCCAACAGGCAGATGATAGGCAAGGCTTGGTCTATTCTGGGTTTTCCTGGGGGCCAGTATCAAGATTTAAAATTTTACTTGACAAAAGTTACATACAGATTGAGGTTATTAAATACATACAAGCCTGACAATTCCTTCAACTTAAAATTCAACATTTCTCACTTATCCAACTTTTAATTTTTTCCACTAGGTAATTGATGCTTAGCAATCTATCAATATTTTCTTGTCTCACTAGGTACCAACCAATCTTATGGCTGTGGAATCATAGCTGAGCAATGATGGTTGGAGTTTGTTGAAGGAGAATGATTGCACACTCCATTTCTGTTTGGAAAAATAATTATTTGTCCAGTCATATGAAACTAGGATAGCAAATGTGCAACAGGCATGAAAATGATCCAGAGGGTGCATGATTTTAACAGAGGGCTGGGTTCTCAACCACAGAGCGAGTATGACAGCTCCATCACTTTCCCAGACACATCTCTGGTGGCTGCATAGATGCTTCACTTGCTTCCAGTGCCATTAATTTCCACAGCATTAAAACTTCACTGCCTTAATGTTAAGACAATCGTAGAATGCATAATTTGATGTTATGTTGTTATACAGTGTGCTTTTAATGAAACCATAATATTTGGAATTAGCTTAATGCATATTCTATAGCAGGTATAATTTTCTTGATTTTTAAGTATATGGTTCTAAAGTATTAAATATATTACTATTTTTGTGCAACTATGGGCTTCATTTATCCTCAGAATTTTCCTATATATGAGTTTGTCTCTAATTATATATGAAAATTTTACTCATTCATTATTCTTCCTAATTTATGGTATTGCTATAAGCATCTTTACATGCTATAATAATTTCATAAAATATAATTATTTTTAATCTAATGAAAAAGTAAAATGCAAGCCAAGTTACATTATTTGTACTTATATGCATTTATACTTGCTTGGTATTTTTATATGACTATGAGTTATTATTCAGAATATTCTCACTTCAGTTTGAAAAGTCTCCCATACATATTTCTTGCAGAGATATCAAACTAGCAATATACTTTCTCAGTTTGTTTGGGTTCATTTTGATTTTGTTTATAGAAAGTTGTGAGGAATGTAGACTTCCAGGTGGGCAATTTATGTTTGCCTTTGCTTTTAGTATGTTAAATATACTACTGTGCTACTAAAAGGCAGTGGGATTTCTGTGCAGATTTCTAGTGAGAAACTTGCTGATAGTCTCACTGAGAATGCCTTAGCCAGTTCTTCTTCTCTGACTGATTTTTGCTGGTGCTTCAGTATGTGCCTCTTTGTGTTATTTAGACTTTGTTGTCATTCATAGATTCAGATATTCATAAATACTCCTCAATTTGCAAGCTTTGCAGTCACTACTTCTTCATGTTATCTTTCTCTACTTTCTTTCTCTTCCTCTCAGTGTTTATAGTGATTTGTTTGAGCATGTCTCATAAGTCCCAAGAGGTCTGATTTGGTCACCTTCCTTTATTTCCTATTTTTGCTCCCCAGACTAGGTAATTTTAAATAGCTTGTATTCAGGTCCAGTGATATGTTTTCTGAATCTTTGTGACTGTTTTTCAATACCTCTAATGAAAGTTTTAATTGATATTTTGAATGTTGTCTCTCTCTCTCTCTCTCTCTCTCTTTCTCTCTCTCTCTCTCTCCCCTGCCCCCTGGTGTGTGTGTGTGTGTGTGTGTGTGTGTGTGTGTGTGTGTGTGTGTATTCTCTTTACTAAGTCCCTTTCTAACTATGAAGCATTGCATGTAGTTGAGACTGGGAAAGAGGCAAATAAAACTACAGAATTTCTAACCAGTTAGAATGTGGCTTCTTTTGGGTATTTGCTTGGTTTCTGTAAATGTTGCTCAATCAGAAGTCATTTTATCTTACTTTATTCCATAGATTCATATATGTATATTGAAAGTGGTAAAAAAAAAATGAGGTTTTCCGGTTTTTATTAGTTCACCTTGCTATTTTTAAAAGGTTTTGGTTCCTATTCATTTCAGATAAATTAAAATATTATGTATTGTGCATAACATATTGATACATGGTTTCGTTACTCTCAGGAGAACCCTAGTGAACAAAAGTATAAGCTTTAATTTTAGACAATGGAGCAATCATACTTTATGATAGTAGTGTAATTCTCCCTACAGTGGTTATTACTCTCATATAGAGTTAGAGACAATGAACTTACAAGTAAACAGTTCTTTGCATCTTAGCAGTAGAGCTAGATTAAAATTAATTCTCATTAAGCAATACTTGTAGTCAATTTGACCAACTTGTTTTTTGTAATTGAACACTATGTGTACAATATAGGTAGAGGTAATTTAATCATTTAATATATGTCCTTTGTCTTATGATTAAAAGGAAACAATATTAAAATTAAGCAATAAATTTAGAAATTAATAATCTTTCAACCTGAAGTGTTAAGCTATTAAGTAGGTTTCAAACTGAATTTTGCAACTTGAAATAAGAGTAGGATTAAAAACTTAAGAGGCTATGTTACTCAACAACCCTATTAAAAAATGGAGTACAGAGCTAAAAAAGAATTCTCAACTGTCAAATGGCCAAGAAACAACTAAAGAAATGTTCAACATCCTTAGTCATCAGAGAAATACAAATCAAAACAACCCCGAGATTCCACCTCACACCAGTCAAAATGGCTAAGATTAAAAACTCAGGTGACAGCAGATGCTGGTGAGGATATAGAGAAAGAGGAACACTCCTCCATTGTTGATGGATTGCAAGTTTGTACAAACACTCTAGAAATCAATCTAGTGGTTCCTCAGAAAATTGGACATAGTACTACCTGAAGACCCAGCTATATCACTCCTGGGCATATACCCAAAAGATGCTCCAACATGTAACAAGGAAACATGCTCCACTATGCTAAAAGCAGCATTATTTATAATAGCCACAAGCTGGAAAGAACCCAGATTCCACAGAGAATGAATGGAGTACTACTCAGCTGTTAAAAATAATGACTTCATGAAACTCTTTTTTTTTTTTTTTTTTTTTTTTTTTTTTTTTTTTTAGTTATTTTCTTTATTTACATTTCAAATGATATCCCCTTTCCTGGTTTCCCCTCTGAAAAAAATCTCTATTCCCTCCTTCCTTCCCCTGCTCATCAATCTACCCTCTCCCACTTCCTGACCCTGGCATTCCCCTACACTGGGGCATAGAACCTTCATAAGACCAAGGGCCTCTCTTCCCATTGATGACTGACTAGGTCATCCTCTGCTACATATGCATCTGGAGCCATGAGTCCCACCATGTGTACTCTTTAGTTATAGGTTTAGTCCCTGGGAGCTCTAGAGTTACTGGTTAGTTCATGTTGCTGTTCCTCCTATGGGGCTACAAACTCCTTCAGCTCTTTGGGTCCTTTCTCTAGCTCCTTCATTAGGGACCCTGTCCTGAGTTCAATGGATGACTGTGAGCCTCTACTTCTGTATTAGTCGGGTACTATCTGAGCCTCTCAGGAGACAACTATATCAGACGCCTGTCATCTAGCACTTGCTGGCATCCACAATAGTGTCTGGTTTTGGTGATTGTATATGGGAAGGATTTCCAGGTGGGGCAGTCTCTGTATTGTCCTTCCTTCAGTCTCTGCTCCATCCTTTGTCTCTGCAACTCCTTCCATGGGTATTTTGTTCCCCCTTCTCTTCCCCTTCTAAGAAAGATTGAAGTATTCACACTTTGGTCTTCCTTCTTCTTGAGTTTCTTGTAGTTTGTGGATTGTATTTTGGGTATTCAGAGCTTCAGGCTAATATCCACTTATCAGTGAGTATATAACATATGAGATTTTTTGTGACTGGGTTACCTCACTCAGGATGATATTCTCCAGATCCATCCATTTCCCTAAGAATTTCATAAATTCATTGTTTTTAATGGCTGAGTAGTACTCTGTTGTGTAGATGTACCACATTTTCTGTATCCATTCCTCTGTTGAGGGACATCTGAGTTGTTTCCAGCTTCTGGCTATTATAAATAAAGCTGCTATGAAAATAGTAGAGCATGTGTCCTTATTATATGTTGGAACATCTTCTGGGTATATGCCCAGGAGGGGTATAGCTGGGTCTTCAGGTAGTATTATGTCCAATTTCCTGAGGAACCACCAAAATGATTTCCAGAGTGGTTGTACCAGCTTGCAATCCCACCAGCAATGAAGGAGTGTTCCTTTTTCATGAAATATTTGTGCAAATGGATAAAACTAGAAAATATCATCCTGAGTAAGTTAATCAGTCACAAAAGAACACATATGGTATACACTCACTGATAACTGGATATTAGCCCAAAAGCTTGGAACGCCCAAGATACAATTAACAAACCATATGAAGCACATGAAGAAGGAAGACCAAAGTCTGGATGCTTCAGTCCTTCTTAGAAGGGGGAACAAAATACTCACTGTAGGTATAGGGTTGGAGGGACTTGGGAGGAAGAAAGCAGAGGGGGGGAAATGGGGACAGGGTCAGGTATGCAAGGAGACAGGGATGATATACAAAAGGTCAGGAATTTAAACAGTGGTGTGTAGCAATGGAAGATGGGGAACTAAGGGTAGCCCCCACAAATCCCAAATGACAGGAAAGCAAGAGGCTCCTATGGCCTAATAGGAATGAGATTAGTTGTAATGCCCAGCAAAGGGGAGAGAGAACCTGTAGAGACCATATCCAGAAGTCAGGTAAGACCCCTGGTTTGGGGATGGGACCACCCACTCATCTCCAAATTTTTAACCCTGGATTGCTCCTGTCTAAAGGAAATACGAGACAATGTGTGGAGCAGAGACTGAAGGAAAGGCTGCCCAGAGACGGCCCTATCTGGGAATCCATCCCACATACAGATATCAAACCCAAATACTATGGCTGATGACATAAAGTGCTTGCTGACAGTTGCTTGATATAGCTGTCTCCTGAGAGGCTCTGTCATAGCCTGACAAATAAAGATCCAGATGCTCCCAGCCATCCATTGGATTGAGCACTGGGTCCCCAGTGGAGGAGTTAGAGAAGGACTGAAGAAGCTGAAGAGCTTTGCAACCACATAAGAAGAACAATATCAAACAACCTGACCCCCAAGAGCTCCCAGGGATTAAACAACCAACCAAAGTGTATATATGGACGGACGCATGACTCTAGCCACATAAGTAGCAGAGGATGGCCTTGTTGCACTTCAATGGGAGGAGAGGCTCTTGGTGCTGTGAAGGCTCGATGCCCCAGTGTAGGGGAATGCTATGGTGGGGAGGTGGAAGTGGGTGGATAGGAGAAGAAGCACCCTCATAGAACCAGAGGAAGTAGGGATAGGATAGTGGGTTTCCAGTGGGAAAACTGGGAAAAAGGATAATGAAATGTAAATAAATAAAATATCCAATAAAAATAATAATTTTTGCCTTTGTTCTCAACTAAAAATTGACTCAACTAAAAATAAAACAAGTCATATTTTGACTCTGTTTTCATCACATTATTATGTATTTCCTAAATTTTTTGATAATTCTTACTTCCTCCTCTGAAACCATTTATGTGTTTTCTCATAAAGGAAATCCATGTGTGTTTACATATATTTGGCTGTGTATTATTCAAGAAAAGTCTATTATTCGCCCACTTTTATTCTTATCCAGGTTGCTTTTCTGGAGGCCACTTTCTCTCTTTTTTTTTTTTTTTATTTTAGA
>NW_022196896.1:1612299-1617208 GCF_008632895.1 Mastomys coucha
CCCGGGTCTCTGGCTTAATGTGCTCTCTGGAGTTAGGCGATCCACTTGCAGGGAAGGGGCAGAGGAGCGCCACTTTCTCTTAACATCCAGGGTGGATCATGTCTGTGTGGTTTTCACAGTCTAAGCATTTCCTCAGCAGAAATGGAAAGCTCCGGTGGTATACCTAGAATCTTTAAGTAGAACTGGAATATAGGTTAACAGTTCTCTCCTTCTTAAACATTCTTTTTTTTTTCTCCATGAGTCTTTTAACTCATGATCTATTGTCCTGTGCAGTTCCTCTACTGTCTGAAGGAAAGAAAATGTAGTCAAACAACAAATTAAAAAGTATTTGATAAAATACTTCACACTAACTTGAAAGTAATTGTTAAGCTCTCCTTCATAATGGCATTTTCTTAATAAGTAGCACTGCATATGATGGATAAGAATTATAATTACTGTTGGCACCAACTATAAGAACAGTATTTACAGGCTGTAGAATTTATATTCACATAAATCTATTCATTGTCATATTCACTAAACATTCTATATTAAAATGGCATTATTAACATTGTCCTGCTTATAATAGTTCAAAATATCAATGTCTTTGGCTAACCAGAATATCACATGCACACACACACACACACACACACACACACACACACACATAAAAATAGAGTACAATGTTGTAGTAACTTAGCATGTGAGCGCTTCTGTTGCTTGTGAAACAAAAATAATGATGTGGTGTTTGTGTATCAGTTCTTTATTCCCAAAGAATTATTTAATATTTTCATTTAAATCATTCAATTTATTCATCATAATCTCTATTATTTACACTGAACAGAGTACCACCCTGGGGATTCTATAATGTTTGCTGACAATAGTAATGGAAGGTGCATAGTTGCTTTGTATTTATGCAAAATCAGTCAGTATTAAGTTCTCTCTGATATTCATGCTGTCTTTTTATACTGTGGAATAAGGAGGCAGCATAGATTGGAACTATGAAAACTAAGCAAAAGTTCAAGATTAGTATTAAGGTTAGGAATAGCTTTGGGAAAGAATGAATATAGCTATGTAAATATTGTGCATCAAATCATGGTTCTGATGGTATTGGTTATATAGGATCAGGTCACTGGTTCTCTGACCCTGTTCAGTTATCTGAAAAAGAGGGTGTTGACATTTGCCTTGCAGACAAAATTCAATATGGAAGAGTAATTAGTACACCTCAGAGGCTGTGGCATAGACTTTCATACTAACTACTTTTCCTTCCTAAAAACATTGACTATACAATCAGGAAATGCTACTCCAACCATTTGTGTCCTTAGGGCATGATTTTCTTTGTAGTATTCATTTGTATTATACCTTATACACAATTTTCTTTTTATTCTTTTCAATTCTCTTCCAATTAAAAAATGGCAGTACTGATAACACTCATTCATAAACTGAGGAAGCCAAGTTAGCTCGTTTAACCCCATGAGGGACAAAGTGCTTTGTTTCAGAATTCTGATGCCCTCGTCTGACAGTTAGGTCTTGCAGGGAGCCAGCAGACTGTAGACTATCATATGTTTAAAGAAGTTTTCATCTTTTTTTTTAAAAAAAGATGGTATATGATGATCCTGTCATGACAACTTCCTTTGCCACAAAACGTATTGTTATCTTTGTCAGATCATATAAAAAATTAACATACCCAGAAGAGATGGAACACACCAATTCCCAGAAAACCCCTCAAGTGACATGACGGATGGTTTTTGGGAAAGGCAGCGTAGAGCTGCGAAAAGTCAGATGGTACAAAATTTAGACTCCTGGAGATCAGATCAAGAACCTCCGTACTACCTCAACACTGTGTGATATATTTTAAAGTGCCCATCCAGAACATTATTTTGATTTGTGTTCCTTTAGAATCAACCTCAATTTCCCGTGCTATCATCTGTCATTTTATATTGTTATAAGTGAATCAAATATTTGTGGCAGTCTGTAGATTTCTTTTGTCATTAGAGCCAGAATAAGATAAAGAAGAGAAACAGTAGGGGGGTGGGTGGGTTGCTGGGGAATATTTAGCATCATATGTTTAGAAGATTTCAGGTACTTTTCTTCTTTGAATATTTAATTTGTTATTGTACTTGTTTTAATAATATTAAAAAAGGGAAAAGGGTATTGGGCTATTTACTATTTTAATCTTGTTATAAAGCTGACCTCTCTTCACTTGTCATTTTTAATACCTTCCCTAACATAGCTGCACTTGTCCACACTTAGGCACACTTGCCACTATGGAATATTAGCCATGTTTAACTCACTATGAAACTTATATTCTAAAACCATAATATTCAGAGTAAATTATGAAATTATGTTGCTATTAAAAATGTATGATATTTTGCTTCTTTTCAGTTTTGAGATTGTGATATAATTAATACATTCATCCAGTCTCTTCCTTCTCTCTAAAGCCTCCTATATACCCTTTCTTCCTTTCTTTCAAATTCAAAGCCTGTTTAATCATGACTTGTTCTTTTATGAATATATATACATATATATTCCTAAATGAAACATACTCAGTCTGTATAATATTACTTGTATGTATGGTTTTAGGAGTTTTCACTTGAAATCAGATAACCAATCAATGTTCTCTTCCCTTAGGAAGACTATTTCTGCTGTTCTCAGCATTTCTTAGTTGCCTGTAGGATAGAAGGTCACTGGCTTTTCCATGTACACCTTGGTATATATTTTCATGTCCTTGTTTACGTCAAGTTTGGGCAGTCATGTTGGTGAGAGTTTCTGACCTTAACAGAAGACATGATCTTAAAACAAACGTTTTGCTCCTCTGGCTCCTAAAGTCTTTCTGTCCCTTCTTCTGCAGTGTTCCCTGAGCATTAGGTACTGGAATAATTTCTTGATTATCTATCTATGAGGACTGGGCTCCACAACTTCTCATTTTGATTGAGAGTAATCTGTATTGGTCCCGCACTGTTGTAAGCAGAACTTTACTTGATGAAGACTAAAGACTACACTTATCTCTGGGTATAAGAACAAATGTTTAGATTGCTGTTATAGATTATGCAGATCTAGCAAAGTCATGTAGAATCTCCTCCAATGTCCATCACTTCACTAGCAATGAGTAGTTAGCTTGGTTTCTAGTAGAGGCATTCCTTTTCTCTTGTTGAGCAAGTCTTAAGTTGATTCATGAGTTGTTTACTGCCAAAGTTTAAGTACCTCTACTCTACCTTTAGGATTATGATGCTACGCTTGGTACCATGCAGTACAATGTAATCTAGTATTCAGGAAGGAAGCATTCAAGTCAGTTCTGGCTCAGGGGTCTCTGGACCGTGTTTCTAAAGTCCATGGTGTCTTCAGCAATAGAGACCTAATTTACATCTATTGAGGGCAACAAAGAGTAATAGTAAAAAGGCTGTATGTTTTTAAGTCTTTTGGATAGGCCTAGACAACTCTAAAGAAGGCTTCTAGTATTGTATTTATTTTGTTCTTACATTGTATCATTAAAAAAATTAAATTTCAGGACTAATATTACATACACTGAAATATTTGTATTTATGGTTTTAGGAATATAGCATATATAACAAAAATTAAAGAAAAAGAGGTCATTCAATTGAAAGAGACAAAGGGGTGCATGAGAGGGATGGAAAGGAAAAAGGGAAATGATTCAATTTTATTAAAATTTCCAAGAATAAAAATACTGTTATAAAAAGTCATTTAATTTTCTTTTGTACCTGATATTTAAAATCACAAAATTTTGTACACTAATAGGATAATGCAACACTTCAAAACATATATACATTGTGTAAGCTGGTTAACATATCTATATTCTAGAATATTCATTGCTATTTATGGAGGAAATAATTTATAATTCTTTCTCTTTTGTATTTTATACAGCAAACCATTGCTCTCTGTAGTCATATTACTGTGTGATAGAACAATATCAGTTTTTATTCCTGCCTACCAGAAACAATACCTATTACTCAGCACTTCCCTCTTTTGATTCCTTGTCCCATTCTTCATTACCCATCATTCTTTCTATGGTATACACTTCTCTAGGTTCTTCACAAGAGTAAGATCATGTAGTATTTGCTTACTGAGCCATTATCTCATCTATTGTAAAGACCTCCAATTGTATTAATATTAAATATCAGGATTTCACTTTGTAAAGGCTTGTGTCCAGTTGTGTATGTGTACTATTTCCTTTATCCTTCCCTAGGCTAATCACCAGACATTCCTGTTACTTCTATATTTTTCCTATTGTGAATAGTATTGCAGTAAACACTGGGATTTGAACAGTTCTTGGCAATACTGGTATTGTTTTTTTTTTATATTTATTCATTTCATTATTTTATATGTATATGTGTTTTGCCAGAATGCATATATGTGTACTCTGTGCATATACCTGTAGAGGTCAGATGAGAACATCAGCTTTTCTGAGCCTGTAGTTAAAGTTATGTGGTGTGAAGTTGGATGCACGGAATTGAACTCAAGTCCTCTAGAAAAGCACAAAGCGGTCTTAAACACTGAGCCAGCTCTCTGGGACTGATTTCATTTCAATCAGATATACAAAAAGAAGGGCATTTGTGGGACTTTTAGAAATCCTACTTTTACATTTTCCAGGAAACTTAACAAATTGACTATAACTGACTTTGATATAACAAACATAATGACTATTTACTCTACTGACTTGTATTAACAGCCATGAACAAGAGATCATTTCACCATATCCTAGTCAGTACTTGTTACCATTATTATTTTAATAGCAAGAGATGACATAATCGTTTTTTGCATCTGCATTTCTCTATGATGCGGACAGTTTCTAATGTGCCTTTTGGAAGACTGTTAGCTTGAAGTGCATGCAAGTCTATTACTGCTGTTGGTATGAGGAATTTTTCTTCGCTTCTTTAGTTGTATTCCTTTGGAAGATTCTTTTTTTTTTTTTTTT
>NW_022196896.1:1617580-1633529 GCF_008632895.1 Mastomys coucha
TGCACTCAGTTCGATGGATGGCTGTGAGCCTCTACATCTGTGTCAGTAAGATACTGTCAGAGCCTCCCCGTCATACACAGCTTGTGCACATTGTTCTCCATCCTATAGGTTGCCCTTTCACTCTTGGGATTATTTCATTTGTTACACAAAGCTATAAAGTGTGATATAATCTCATTTTGTAAACTGGATTGCTTTAGTTTTTTCTGTTTTTTTTTTTTTTTTTTTTTTTTTTTTTTTTTTTTTTTTTTTTTTTTTTTTTTGCTTACCTGTTTAAAAACATCTGTGCTTGTATACTATCTTGAAACATTTTTTTCTTCCAGGGTTTATATCGTTTTTGTCTTTACTGTTAAATATTTCATTCACCTGTGTTGATTGTTCTCCATGTGAGTGATAGGAGCATAATACTTTGCATATAGGACTCTACCTCCCATAGCACCATCTATTAAAATAATTGCCTCCCTCAAATTCATATCTTTAGTACCTTTATGGAACATCATTGGACTAAAGATATATGTATTGTGTTTTTTCCCCTGGATGTTGTGTTCCACTGGTTAGAATCTGTTTTTATGTCCATAGGGTGCTACTCCATTATGATAGCTTTGTAGCATATAATGAAATTACAGTCATATATATATTATATAGTTTAGTCATATATATATATATATATATATATAGTTGGCATTGTTTTGGCAAATTATGAAGCTTTTGTTGTGGTTTCATTCACATTTTAGGATTTTCTTGTCTTCATACGAAAACAAGTCACTAGTCGTTCCATGGGAATTACATTACCTCTGCGGATCACTTTGGGTAGTGTGAACATTTTATTGATGTCATCTACTATTTGAAAGGTGATGACTTTCTACTTTCTTTGTGTCCTCTTCATTGCCTTTCATCAATGTTTTATGATTTTCATCATTGAGATATTTTACTTCTGTGGTTAAATATATTCTAGATATTTTATTTATTATTATATCTATTTTAAATGGGTTTGTTTCCTTGAGTTCTGTGTCAGGGAATTCAGTGTTATTGTTTAGTTGGAGTCTCTTTGTTGAATGAATATATTTTTTTAATAACACACTGGAATCTTTCAGAATCCAAACTTCTGTGTAGTTTGAAGAACTTTGTTTGCTTTCTGCCCTGTGATGTGTCCCGTGTCTGCTCTTAGAACTGCTCTTTCTTTACAGCAAGCAGACTGCAGTTGGCTTCAGATTGCCTTCACTACAAGGGGTAGCTTTCAATTGTGAGAAGTTTAACTTGTGTTGTTGTGTCAAAGGAAGCATTAGAGTACTGCAGTAGTAACACACCACCTTCAAAGGACTTGAGATGCTACGAAGACATCTCATTCCATAAGAACCTACATAATTACTTACTCCTTTTCTTAGTATGCTTGTACCATTTCTTTCTATCTCTTTTGTTTGTATTGTTCCACTTATTTTTTTATTCACTTAATATCCTGATCACAGTCCTCCTTCCAAGTCTCCCCTTCACACAGCATCTCTGCTGCCAATCCCTCTTTTCTTCTACTCTGAGAAGGGGGAAGACCTCCCTGGATACTAACCTCCCTGGCATATCAGGTTACTACAGGACTGGAGCATCTGCTCTCACTGACAAGGCAATCCATCTAGAACAATGGGATCCACAGGCAAGCAACAGAGTCAGGGGCAGCCCCCACTCCAGTTGTTGGTAGATCCTGTTCCCCTAACTGTGCTGCCTTGTCTGGCCTCAGTGAGAGAGGATATGCCTAGTCCCTCACATCACTTCTTAAGTGGGCCAGGTACATAGTGTATTATGGTAAAAATCACTGAATAAGGCAATAACCCTAACTGTATGAAGCAAAAACATATACTAAATATATGTATGTATATTAAAAAGGCCTATGTAAATGTCCATAATGTATATCCTTCTATCAATTTAAAACTTTAACTGAGATAATTTAGATAGTATATTTAGGAACATAATGACTAGATGATGATGATGATGATGATGATGATTATTATTATTATTATTAAATTATTTTGTTTATTTATATTCCAAATGTTGCCCTCCTTCCTGGTCTCCCCTCCCAAAGTTCTTCACTCCTTCCTCCTTCTCTTTGTTTCTGAGAGGGTGCTTCCCCCACCCACCTACTCCCACCTCACCCCACCCCATACACACCAACATTCCTTTTCCCTGAGGATCAAGTTTCTACAGGATTAGGTACATCATCTTCCATTGAGGCCAAACAAGGCAGTCTTCTACTACATATGTGCTGGCAGCCATAGACAGCTCCATGTACACTCTTTGGTTTGTGGCTTAGTCTCTGGGAACTCTGAGTGGTCTGGATTAGTTGATACTATTATTCTACCTATGGGGTTGCAATCCCCTTCAGCTCCTTCAATCCTTCCCCTAACTTGCCCATAGTGTTTGGTGACAATGACTCAAACCTATCATCTTGTTTATCATTTGCAAGTACCCAGTGAATAGAAAGTTTGTACTGTTACTGTTGACCTTCAATAATACACTCTGTTCAGTTTGGAATCACCTGCTTTAAAGTGGCTGTGGGATATTTTACTTTAATGCAATGATGAGTGATGCTTCACATGAGAAAATAATTCTATGTGAAATACATAGCACAAGCCATGTATTATGAGGTCCAGAGTTCAGATTCCTAGAACGTGTATAAAGTCAGGTGCAGTGACATTTTTCTGTAGTTCCAGTTTTTCTATAGTGAGAGAGTAGAGGAAAAATCTCCACAGGTTCTTAAGTCAACCACCATGATATACATGCCAGTAAACAAGAGACCTTGCCTCAAACAAAGTGGAAGATGAGGCCAAATAAAACTTTTCCTCTAATATTTACATGAATTCCTCAGCACATGATTACATACACACACACACACACACACACACACATACACACCATGAATATATATACATATATATGTATATATATACAATTTTTTAAAAGTAATATAAAGCCTTTCAAAATCTGTAACAAAATTGTGTTGGAATTTTTATGGAGAGTACAATGAATCTCTAGGTTGCTTTTGGTGGGATGGCTACTTTTACTTTAAATTATACTGATCCATGAGCATGGGAGATCTTTGCATCTTCTGATATCTTCTTCAGTGCCTGACACTGCCTGAATGGCGAGGCACTGGAAAGTGGCTGGCTCAGAGACCTAGGGTAGAACAAAACAGGACAGACAAAAATGAGACAATTCCTAATCACTTCCTCCAGCAGCTAATGGGAGCAGATGCAGAGACCCATCATCCATAGTCAAAATTTAGGCAGAGCTCAAGACTCAAGGAACTCCACAGAAGAGGCACAGGGAAGGACTGTAGGAACCAGAGGGGTATAGGACACCAGGAGAAGATACCTTACAAAATATATTAAGCAGTGCTCATAGGGCCTCATACGGACTAAAGGTGCCTTCATAGGTATGTCCTGGACCCACTGCAGGTGTGGTGTGGTTGTTTAGCTTGGGAGTTTGTGGAACTCCTAACAGTGGGAGGACATATGTCTGACTTTTTTGCCTCCTCTGACACAAGGCCTTGTGGCTGGGCTTATGGCATTCTGTTATGCCATGTTTGATTGATATCATTGGGAGTTCCATTCTTTTCTGAAGGGAAATGGAGGAGGAGTAATGAATCTGGGAGAGAAGGAAGACAGTAAGTGGAAGGCTGGGAAGAGGGAGAGATGGGAGGCTCTAGTCAGGATGTATTGTATGAAGGAAGAATGAATAAAACAAGAAAAAATGTATAGCCCATGAGATAAATAAAGGAAAACAGTATATTAGTGGAATATGTTTCAGTTTGCCTTTTGAGGTCTACTTTTATTACTTTCATAATTTAAACATGATATTTTGCAAATTAATGTATAATAGTTTTATAAGGTACCATTATGAGTATTATAATTAGATATTTGCTCAGTGATACCAGAAGTTTAATAATATTAAATAAATCATATTTTTGTACAGGAATTCAGACTTTTAATTTTTGCCATTTTAATGAATTCCTGTTACCCCCATTACTCAAGGATTGGACTACCTTGTGTTTTTTGTTTTCTTTTGTCTTTCATTCTCTCTGATATACAAAATATCTAATCTAGCCGGGGAGCACAGTTCTACATGAGCAATTAATTTTATATCAGAAGCTTGAGAGACCTTCATGAGTACGCAGTTGATGGAGAAAGATTCAGAAGTAGAATGACAAAGAATGAGACTTCTTCCAAAACTGGCAGGAGCCTTTTGAAAGGTACCAGGAGCTAGGGAACTAAGAGTAAAGCCTCCTCTCCAATGATGATGGGGTTCCAGAGAAGAAATGTCTGGCTCTAACAGAATCAAACTGAGACAGAATAACTTTGAAAGTAAGACTACTGGCTTATTAGCAATATTTTTAAACATGAGAAGATCCATATGCATCAATAATGACAGGAAATGTAATTTAAATTCATTTGTCAGGATTGGTGAGAAAAGCATTTGGTTAGATAAACAGAGGTAAAAACTATCATTTGATAAAGAACTAGGCTGATTTGGAAAGAATTATAATGTTCTTAAGTGATGAATAGGTGTTTGTCTTGTACAATACCAACATATAGATCATTGAGTGATTAAGAAATGGATACTAAGAGAAAATCCTCCTATATAAAAAGATATTATAGCAAATTGTATAGGCTGTCATAAGCCACATCATATATAATTCATCCTTTGATTTAAAGCTAAAATAATTTGTTTTTCATTGATTAAAACTATTTCTACCACTTAATAAACACCTACTAATCCTTTCCTTCAAGATAGTTTTCTCCTTATAAACTGTAACTCTAAGTAGCATGGGAGATAATTGGTAACTACAGACTTCTCTGTAATAGGCCTTGTGCACTATTCTCATTTAGATTCTCTTTTGCTACCCTGCCTAGATTGCTAATTTTTTTTTAGTGGCATTGCTTTAGCTGAGTTGTGTCATTAATCAAAATTTATGCCTCCTACTAACTTCGTCTGTGTGAGTAAAAGAAATTAGTGTTGACACAGGAGATAAAGAAAGCATTAATATTAAATTCACATATAATGTTGCTGCTACCACCACTAGCCAAGAAAGAAGTAGTTTTATATTCCTGTAACTATATCTTCATTAAAACTTTGTGGCTTGGTAGAATAGTAAGATTGTGCCATATTTGTCAGATTCATTTGTATCCCCAATATTCCATTGTATGCTTTGCCAGCATTTGCATCCTTTTTTGACAGTCTCATTTAACCCTGTGATGAGATGTATTACTGGCTATGGTACTTATGCAATAACATTTTCATGCACAGAGCCCATGAGCATGTATTAAATGAATATGACAAGTCAAGGTGTCTCTCCTCTATCCTTGGATTTACAAATTTCCAAGATGTACTACTTGTCTGCTTCCCTTCTGTAACTACTCTGTGATGGATCACATTCACTTATGACTTAACTGGCTGCATAACACTTGAGCAATTATAAACAATTATTCTATCCTTATCTGTTGAAGAAAGTGTTTCTTAATGTATTGTTCTGAAGACAACATTTAGAATAGACCAAGTAATATACTAATATTATTTTGAATAAATGCTGATAAGCATTAAATACAGTACAATTCATATACTGTTGCAACAACTGTGGCTATTCAATATGAAATAAGTGTTTTCCTTTCAAACGAGCGTGTGTTCTAAATCATACCTTATATTTCACAGGCATCTGTGGAATTAAAAGCTTCAGAATAAGAAAAACTTCTTACATTTATACATTATATATACAAATATATACATATATACATATATACATGTAAACATCCACATATATATACACATGTGTATACATAACCATTGAACCATTTGGGGACATCCAAAGCATGGCTTGTAATGAAGAGATGAAGAGATGGCTTTGGTTCTATTCAGTTTATCATGAGGTAGGTCTCTGCTCTGACAAGTAAATAGAATGGAAAAACAAAATTCAGGAATTTAAGGAAAATTTCTACAATCCAAGCTTCGATTTTTATACTCTCATTACATTTTTATTTCATCTCTGCACTTTCAGTATTTATATACTTGGAAGAAAGATACAAACACAAGTCTGCAAGAATGGAAATATCCAAGGAACTACATTAAGGCTGCAAGAGATGCAATCCTTTATAGAAGGAGTATATATTGTGTCTGGGAGTATGTGAGCAGCCTGAGCCAGGTCAACTTCTATGGTTACTAGGTTTAATCTTAGACTCAGTGCTGGCACATAGTTTAATGGGTCTTTTTTATTTTGCTCACCTTTAAAAATCAATAGCAGTGTTGACCCTAATGCACCTTATATGACATTGATTATCACAATGCTTGTATAACACTTAGCACGTACCTAGTCTAAAGTCACCAGAACGCATCACATTAATCCTATGAATAAAACATACTGGTTGTAATTTTAAATACAACATACCAGAGGATGAAAAAGGAAAGTCAATAGTGAATTACCTGGAAAATAAGGAATTAAAAGTATAAATTTACCTGGCAGAGTCTTCAAAACACAACATACCTTGCAGATAAGGACAAGTTCTAGCACATATCAGTGAATATGAGGAGAAAATAGCAAGGCGTGAGATAGAGATATATCTCTGTGAGTTCTGTGCCTAGTCCATGCAACGTCACAGCTTACATCTATATAATAATAGTAGCAATAATGAACTAAAAATACAAGTCAGGAACCCAGGAACTACATAAAGAATGCAATATTTTATCAGTATTCTGGACATATTTCTAGGAAAGGTGGAATGGCATTGATGAATTATATTAAAGGGGCAGGATGCTTTGTTCATTCAAGACTGTCACTAGGGCAAAGGTTAAAGTAATGAATGTGTTACTGTTAGTGCAGCCTCTTCTCAAAGCCTTTCTCTTGAGCTATGAATTTTATTTTATTATTATTCACTCTGATGCATTCACCCATCCTTTCCCGTCTTGGCTCTTGACTTTAATGGCATCCTGCACTCATGCATTGATTTTGATTGTATGTCTGGAATGTTTGTCATTTAACCACAAACTCAGTTTGGTTGCTGATTAGATAAGTGAAGATTTCCTGTTAGCACATTAGAGAAGGGTAGGTTTGTCCTCATGATTCTTGCATGAGTGTTTTCATAGATATTACATTGTAACTTGAGATTTTCACGTAATATATTGAATTTATATTAAAATGGAATAACTTGTATCAACCGTGTTTAATATTTAGATAAAAATATATCTTCTTCAAGGACTTTTTTAAAAATATGCATATAGTAAGTATGTTCTGGGAAAATTGTGAAGTCAAAAATACTACATGTATTCATATCCATTGTTTGTAAATCAACATCTCCCTCCAAGTCCCACAACCCATACCTAAGCAACAAGCATAATGACATTCCTACAGTCAAGAGGAAGAAAGTCTTAAAGATTTAGAAATGGAAACAAAATATGGCTAGTAAAGATGTCTAATAGAATACTAGAAACAGCAAGGAGAACAAAAAATTATTGGAACAGCCATTAGCATTGACTCTTAACACTAACAACAGCATTCTGAAATTTAGCTGAAGGAGCTGAGAGATGTCAAAGGCAGTTCACTTTGTGTCCTGGCAGATGGTTAAGTAGTATTTTTTCATTAACCAATTCATCTGAACTTCTTTCATCTATATTAAAATTGTCTCAAAGGAAAGAAAAAAGTTTCAGATATTTTTGTGATCCTTATTTTAGGGGCAAATCCATTTTCTATGATTTCTGTCAAGTACAAAAACCCATTTAAAGGAATTAACTGTGATAATTCACTGCTTTGAATTGATTCCTTTTGCAGTATTGCTTCCAGTGCTTTCTCAGGCTGTTTCTTTCAACTTGAGCAGTTTTATCTTGTAGTTCCATGCCAAATCTATAAATACATATATAATCTTCATATTTCTTATATCTATCTACACTATGTGTGTATACATTATAAAAACTTAAAGTGTATTTTAAATGTTATATCCCAATATTTGCTTTTGTTGTCATTTGTCATTTCTACTCCATTCTTGTATAATATTCTATGCATCTTGTCTATACATTGATGTTTTTATCTTTTTATTGGTTATTTTATTTATTTACATTTCAAATGTTATCCCTCTTCCCAGTTTCCCATTGACAAATGCCTTATTCCATCCCCCCTCCCATGACTCTATGAGGGTGCTCCCCCCCCACCCTCCCATACCCACCTCAGGGCACTAGCATTGCCCTATGCCTGGGCATTGAGCCTCCACAGGACCAAGGGGCTCTCCTCCCATTGATAAATTATATTCTTCTTCAGGGAGTCTATTAACTCTTTTACACATTTTGATTTTACTGTTTAAATAAAGTATGTGTGTGTGTATGTGTGTTTCTGTGTGTATGTTTGTATGTGTTTGTGAGTACATGTGTGTGTGCTCATTTACTCCTGCACATGTATCCATGTATCGGTGTATATGTTGTGTTGATCTGTCTTAGTCTTTTTCTTTCTGTCTGTCTGTCTGTCAGTCGGTCTGTCTCAATTTCTTTCTTGGGAGGGGCAATAGAGACCTTGCTTAAAACTAAGCACAAAAATTGGAAAGCAGTTTTAGTAAATTATCATTTTGAGGATATTTTCTAGTTCCATCCATTTGCCTGCAAAATTCAGGATATCCTCATTCGTAATAGCTGAGTAGTATTGCACTGTGTAAATGAACCACATTTTCTGTATCCATTCTTCTGTCAGGACATTTAGGTTGTTTCCAGCTTCTGGCTATCACAAATAAGGCTGCTATGAATAGTAGCACATAGTAGAATGTGTGCCCCTGTTGCATTGTGTGGCACCTTTTGATTATATTCCCAAGAGTGGTATAGCTGGGTCTTCAGGTAGATCTATTTCCAATATTCTAGGAAACCTACAGATTGATTTCCAGAGTGGTTGTACCAGTTTGCAATCCCACCAGCAATGGTGGAATGCTCTTCTTTCTTCACATCCTCTCCAACATGTGTTGTCACCTGTGGCTTTGATCTTTGCCACTCTGATTGATGTAAGGTGGAATCTCAAGGTCATTTTGATTTGCATTTCTCTGATCACTAAGGACTTTGAACATTTCTTTAGGTGTTTTTCAGACATTTTATATTCCTCAGTTGTGAATTCTCAGTTTAGTCCTATACTCCATTTTTTTTGATTGAGTTGTTTGGTTTTTTGGTGATTAACCTCTTGAAATCTTTATATATTTTGAAGAGTAGCCCTGTATTGGATGTGGGGTTAGTAAAGAAATATTTTTTCCCAATCTGTAGGTTGCTGATTTGTCATATTACCTATGTCCTTTGCCTTACAGAGTCTTTCCGATTTAATGGGGTCCCATTTATCAATTCTTGATCTTAGAGCATGAACCATTGGAGTTGTCCACAGAGCTCAAAATGGTCAACAAGCTGAAGCCCAAGTGAGGGCCTCTCATTTCCACTTGGGAGAGAGAAGAAAGCAATTACACATGGGGAGGTAGAGGGGGACCTGGGAGGGAAAGTGGGAAAGTGGAATGAGCAGGGGGAGAGGGTAACCTGGTCTGGTATTGGGTGAGGGAAAAGGACTAAAGCCCTGAGGGTTAGCAGAAAGAATGGAAACAGGCAACCTCAGGAGATAGGAGGTTTGAGGGACCCTCCAGAATGCACCAGAGACCTGGGAGGTGAGAGACTCTCAGGACTCAAAGGGAGGGACCTTAGATGAAATGCTTGACAGTAGGGAGAGGAAACTTTTTTGTTTGTTTGTTTTTTCGAGACAGGGTTTCTCTGTATAGCCCTAGCTGTCCTGGAACTCACTCTGTAGACCAGGCTGGCCTTGAACTCAGAAATCTGCCTGCCTCTGCCTCCCAAGCGCTGGGATTAAAGGTGTGTGCCACCATTGCCTAGCTGAGAGGGAACTTGTAGAGCTTACCTCCAGCAGGAAGACAGGACATCAAGTGAGGCATGGGGTTGCCATCCCACAGTCACAACTCTGATCCATAATTGTTCCTATCTGAAAGAATTACAGAGATGGAAATAGAGAGGAGCCTGAGGAAAAAGGTCCAGCGACAGGCCCAAAGTGGGATCCAGCTCAAGGGGAGGTCCCAAGGCTTGACACTATTACTGAGGCTATGGAGCAGTTACAAAAAGGGACCTATCATGACTGTCCTCTGAAAGACCCAAGAAGCAGCTGAAAGAGTCACATACAGATATTTGCACCCAACCAATGGACAGAAGCAGCTGACCCCTGTTGTTGAATTAGGGAAAGCTGAAAGAAGCTGAGAAGGGCGACCCCATGGGAGGACCAGCAGTCTTAATTAATCTGGAACCCTGAGGTCTCTGAAACACTAGACCACCAAACAGGCAGCATACACCAGCTGATATGAGGCCCCCAACACACATACAGTAGAGAACTTCCAAGTCTGTGTTCATTTAGAGATTATGAACCTACATCCCAAAATACTGGAGGCCCCAGGGATTTGAGACATCAGGTGGGGTTGGGGGTGAGGTATGGGATGTGAACCAGTCAGAGGGTGGACTGGGGGGGGGAGCAGGGAATAAAATATGGAGCATAACAAATAAATTAATAATGAAAAAGAAATTACAAAAGAATAAATTTTTAAAGGAAAGAAATAATTATGTAACTCTACAGATGTTATATGTATTAAGAACCAATAAGAGTATTTAATGTTTCTCAAAAAATAAAAAAAAAAAATACAAAAAAAACATTATCAGAGAAGAAAATAGACAAAACTAAGCACAGGACAATGAAAGGTGTTTTATACAATGACATTCATTGTGTGTTAATCTGAGATTTACATCATATGCATCACATACCCCACGTTTTGAGGGATTGTTCTATATTCCAATGCCTTTGGTACTCAAGACAAATATTAGCATGGCTCTTGAGGAGTCTGTTGCCAAGCTCTTATTCATGTTTCATCTTTCAGTGCTCTGATTTTACCATCTTAAACATGAATAGAACTGTAATAAAAATGTACATGAATCAATGTCTAATACCTACATCGTTCAGAGGAGCCATCAGGAGGATGAAAAATGGTACAAATCAAAAGGAAATCTGGTGGCATTGGTTCACAAACAAATTTAGGAACCTATTTTTATCACATTCTGTGGATTTTGAAAGTAGTTTCCAGGGAGTATTTACAACAAGAACATCAATGAAGAGAGCGCTCAACACAACACATATTTGGAAAATCAGGTTTGGTTTTTCTATACATGTGAATTAGATCATTTATATATTATAATTTATGTATTATGTATATCATACAAATATATCTCTATGTAATATATTTTATTTATACTATATATAACATATTATATTATATACAGATATGTAAAAAAGCATTAAATTTGTCTTTGAGTTATATCCTAAAACTGTGGCCGTCCTAAACTTGCTTCACTGGGTAATAATGTACTGAAATTTTACAGTTCAACAAGACAATACACCAGAATGTTGCATCTGATACAACACTTAATCTGTTTTATATGAGTAAAAATTTCATTGAATTCCATCTATTTTGTACACTTAAAAATGTTTCTTTATAGTATGAAATATGAGATCATGACATTGTATATAAAAAACCACTGGATTTTAAATCTTTGTCTTACAATCATTCCTCATAAACTGAACTTCTTGAGGAAAAGCAATCTTCATTTTACATTTGATATTCCTAGTACCTACATCATAGAAGATATTGAAGAAATTTGAAGAGTATCAGTGCACAGAAGTTGTGAAATTAATTTTATATTGTCATTTGAAATTCTTATTCTAATGACACCTGTTATCTGACATCTGCAGTTTCTGTTAACCACTATAATTAAATCCTACTAAGAATGATTCTACTGCTATTTATTTAGCATATCCATGTATATCTTTCAAAGTCTTTTGCAATTCAGCAGAACTACCTATATCCCTATTTAAATAGGGCACAGAGACCTATTATTATCACCCTTATGGCTCCTCTTCTAACTTCAATTTTGCTTCTTCTCAAGTGGTCAGTATGGGCCATATCTGGACTTTTACACAGGTTCTTACTCTTTTTCTTCTGCCTCGTGTATGTAGTAAATTTCTCCTCATATTTTAAGACTCATCTTGGGCATTTCTGTGGTTTTTAAAAGCTTTCTTTACTTCTAGATAAATAAAAACCACTCCACAATCTCTTCCTCAATTTATACTTCCATTAAGAGACACTGCAGACCATTTTCCTGGGACACTGATTCTGTAAGAGTCTAAGGAATAAATCAAAATGGGTCAGGGAACAGAAAATAGCCTAGGTTATAAAATGAAATTGAAATTTTGAGTGTGTGTTTGAAAAAGAGAGGGAGAGAGAGACAGAGACAGAGACAGAGAGACAGATTTAGATGGAGGGAGGGGAGGAAGGAGGGAAGAAGGGAGGAAGAGATACAGAGAAGCAGAGAAAGACAGTGTTTTAAGATATTGAAATTTTAATAAAAGAAATAATCATATTCTCTTCATTATTGATGTTCATTGTGACTTTTCTTGAGGAATCTCTAATATGGAGTATTTGTCATAATTTTTTTTCTGGAAACAGATTTCACATAACAATAACAAACAGGGATAGGCATTTCACAAAATGTACTTTGTGAAAAATCCGATATAATATTTTACTTACTATTTCTTTTTTTTAATTAGGTATTTTCTTTATTTACATGTCATATGATTTCTCCTTTCCCACTATCCCTTCCAAAAAACAAACAAACAAACAAACAAAACCAACAAGAACAAACCCCTGTTGCCTCCCCCCTCCCCATGCTTGCCACCCCACCCTCTCCCACTTATTGGCCCTGGCATTCCACTACACTGGGGCACAGAACCTTCACAGGGCCAAGGGCCTCTCCTCTCATTGATGACCAACTAGGCCATCCTCTGCTATACACATGCTGCCAGAACAATCAGTCCCACTATGTATAGTCCTTGGTTGGTGGTTGAGTCCCTGGGAGCTCTGAGGCTACTAGTTAGTTCATATTGTTGTACATCCTAGGGGCTGCAAACCCTTCAGCTCCTTTAGTCCTTTTTTAACTCCTTCATTGGGGACCCTGTACTCAATTCAATGGATGGCTGTGAGTCTCTACATCTTACTTACTATTTCTTAAAACCCATGAGTCATGTGAGTCCCGGACATGTGTAATACCCTGTTACTCTTACATAGCAAGAATATGATTTTCTACTGACTTTGTTTCCAAATGAAAACATTCAAAATTAAATCTGCATCTTATGATGCAACAAATAACTGTTACATCTCCATCAATATGTCTTGTTGTGCTCATGATTGTTTTTCTACATACAACCATTGGATAAAGCAGTAAAGCCTATGAATAAGATAAACAATTTATATTTTAGGGTAATTGGTAGTTTTAAAGAATTAGGACTATTTATCATTACAGAATTATTCAAGTTATAATATACTAAATGTTAAGGTATGTATAAAAACTGGAAGTACTTAATATTGGTAGTTACTTCTATTTTTGTCATTATCAACTGAAAACTTTAAGCTTATATTTAAAACATTTAATATAAAAAAAGGCCACATAATTTTAGCTGTATTTAAGTCAGTATTTTTAAAATATTTAATAGGCAAAAAGAAATTTCAACATTGGTATTTTGACACAAATTTATATGTTATGTAACAAATGTTCAAAAGGAATAATTCAAAATACTTATTTTTATGTTGCACATTTAAATTGGCTAATGTAAACAGAGGCATCTAGATTTGTAGTTGATTCTCATCCAGTCTAAATAACTGTCAATAATGCTTATAGTTTTTTTTTTCAAAATGTATTTTAATGAGCATTTGGTTGAAAATATCCTAATATCATTTTAACTCATTCTAAAGCAACTGTTGACAAGGCAAAGTATGTGTGTGAGTGTGTGTGTGTGTGTTTACTTGGTGTATGACTGTTGTCCATGTGCAGATATTTATTCATATACTTCCTATAAAATAAGAACTTGTAGATAGACTTGTAGCCAGCAAGCTTCAGAATTCTTCCTGTCTTTGCTTCCCATAGTGATGGGGATAATGGCAGTACCCAAGCTTGGCTGTCTATATATGTGCTTGGATCTGAGCTCAGGTATTCATATTTGTGAACCAAACTCTTTTATCCACTTATTTATCTCTCCTGCACAAAAACAAATGATTACAAGCAACAATTTTACTTTGTCTGAAAAAGTATAATTTGCTTGGGTTGTTTTTTCACATTTAATTAACTAATTAATTCAATTAAAAAGTATAATTTGGACAGTTTTGCATATCAATTGTATCCCACATTTTAAACAGAATTTTCTGCTAGAAATAATCTAGTATTAGACAGTAGCCTGAAATATTATATACGCATTCCAATTCTGCTTCTCTTCTTCCATTATCCTGTATATCACTTTGATATACTTTTTATCCCTTTAAAATATAAAAATAAAAAGGCTTTAAAATTGATGTTCATAGGGAACATTAAGAACATTTTATAAAACTATTTGTATATAAAACAGAAGAACTAAAGTTCACATACACTATTAATTAAGTGATTAAAATCATAAGGAAAATGAATGGGGCATTTCAGAGTTACTAGCAGTAACTATGTCTGTGTGAACCAACTTTTTAAAAAGATTGTGTGTGTGTGTGTGTGTGTGTGTGTGTGTGTGTGTGAGCACATGCACATGTGAGTGTGTGTATGAGTCTAGATTCCCACAGAGTTTTCCCTAAAGCTAGGATTATAGGAAATTATAACTCATGTGACCTGGGTTCTTGGACCTGTACTCAGATTCTCTACAAAAACAATATGTACTATTATTTGTTAAGCCATCTCCTCAGCTTTGTGATATAAAATTTTATGATTAAAATTTATAAAGTAAAACCACAGAATGTCTTCAAATGGCATTCATTTGTACATTTTATTGTTTATGAAAATATATATTTTAATAATAAACTTTCAACTCATGATCATTGAAACATGCTCTGTCTAGATGCTTCAAGGATTAGGAGAAAAATGAAAGAGTGTTCTGGTGGTAGATCAACTCCATAAGTACTTGAAATTGCCAGCGACATATTTATCTAACATGTGACAGATCCTAATGCAGTGTTTTACAGTTGTCACTTTGTAAATTTTTTTGAATCTTATAATTAAAATCAGTCCCTAAAGTATCTGCTGATGTAGACTAACCTAGGTTTCAACTTAATATTACCACTCGCCACGTTTAGGTATGAGGATCAAGGTCTCTTCACAAAACTTTCTGTATAAGTGTTTGGAACTGAACTCAGGTATTCATAGTTTCTGTAGCTTGTAAATCCTCACATATTTTGAGATTACTTAAAGCAAAAGGACTTAATTAGAGGACTTCATATAGAACAGACACTCAAATTTAAAGAATAGGAGATGCATTTAAAAAGCTTGTTAAAAGAAACCATAGGATTTAATGTCAACGATTTTGAACAATAGATCTTAGGTTTAACTCAAGGATCTCAGATGAAGTAATGTTTAAATATTTTTCCTGAATCAGATCAACATTCAGATATATAGGAGGAAATGGTATATGTTCAATAAATAAGATCTAAAATTATTCAAGTTCAGATGGCTTTTCAGACAGTGAGGTAGTCCAAAGACCTAAAATAGAAAAGATACATAGAAAGAAAAAAATTCATGTGTTGAGATCAGTAACACAGAATGGCAGTCACTATGAGTCTAAGTAGCTCAAGAACATTCCTGGTTTCCCTTTTCCCCATAGCCCAAGGGCAAGTGTGTAATAAGATTTAGTCAAACAACTTTTCAGGACAAGAAGAAGCTATGAAATGATTTGGTTTAATTTTATGAATTATTCAAGTCCCACTTGATGTTGGAACCAAGGATACATTTTCATATTTTTCTCAGCATGGATTAAGAAACCAGAGTATATAGGAGGAGATGGCCTCGGCCTTGTGAAGGTTCTGTGCCCCAGTGTAGGGGAATGCCAGGGCCAGAA
>NW_022196896.1:1633685-1644534 GCF_008632895.1 Mastomys coucha
AAAAAAAAAAAAAAAAAAAAAAGAAACCAGAGTATATTCTTGCCACAGGTTGGGATCATAAATTGAAATAAAGGAAGTGAGGTAATGATAGCATCAACATTATAAATCTGCCTGTTATACAAATTATAGTTGGTGCCACATTTCTAGGTCTTTTATATGCAAATAGGGAGGCCAAGCTGTGCTTGACTTAAAAACAAAACAAACAAAAAAAGAACAAAAATTGAAGCAAAATAAAAACTCTTCCTTTTGGGTATACCAGTAGTTTGCTGACTTTCTTGGAATACATAACATACAGTAGCATCTGCTTTCTCAGTATATGGCATTCAAAGAACTGATTAACTAGTCAATATTAAGACCCTGTCTTGGCTCTATTGTTGTTAATTTTCTGTTAAGACTATCTTTTCAAAAGAAATGAACAAACATTTCTACTTTGTTTGAAAACCAGGAATACCATACATAATTATAACAGAAGTTAGAAATTCTCCTACATTGTCTGTCGTGGTGCTCTGAGAGCCTTTATTAATAATGCCATGTTTCTTTGTTAGATAGATTAGAGATACAGTGAAGACTGTCCAGAGCAGAATCTAGCAGTGTATTATACAGACTGTCATGATCCTTGTTTCATAGCCTATAATAGCCAATAAAGTCATTAGAAGAAAAAAAATCTAACATTAAGAAAACAACATCAATATACTATCTACACAACCACTCCAGTCATTGGCACTACCCAATGCATGAGACTGAGACTCCTTCACATTCCTGTCACACCCAAGCTGGTCAAGTTGCTTCTCTTTATTGCCTTAGTTCTTCTACATTTCAATCACTTAATAACCCACCTTCTCAAAACTCACACCCATGACTGTGGCTGTATTTTTCTTACTTTCTCTTTTTTGGATCTAGCATACATTTCTCCAGATGTAGCTTGTCACTCAAACTAATTTAAATGTGGTTTCCATCAAGGAGTTTCTAAACCTTTATATACATAAGAAAACATTCATTACTTTTCATTTTCCACAGACTTTTAACTTTGCTTTCTTTTTTTGTTTTATTTATTTTTATTGTCTAAATACTTATCTGGATCCTTTTTTAAAAAATTATTTTCAAATGACTATAGGTTTTTCTTGCATCTATGTCTGTGTAACATGTCGGCCTGGTATCCTGGGAAAACAGAAGAGGGTGTCAGGTCACCTCGAACTGGAATTACTATGTCTGTGATCTACCATGTGGGTGCTAGGAATCTAACCTGGGTCCTTTGGAAGAGGGCCCTGTGTTCTTTACCACTGAGCCACCTCTTCAGTTCCAAGGATCATGTCTTTTCTTAAATTAATATTTATGTAGTCTCAAAAACTTTTTTCTCATTTCTGGTATTTCCTTCCCCCTATAGTTTTATTTATTAATAAGAGTATATAAGATATGAGACTTGAAATTTGATAAGTAAAGTGTTTTCTGACTCTATAAGTCTATTAGTAAAAGTAAAGTTCTGTTATAGTAGCTGTCAAGTGACTTTTTTGCTACTTCTTTTCTATTACTAGCAGGCATCTTACTGACTTGAAAATCAGCAGTATTTATCTACCACCTTCTTTTAATTCAAGCAAGACTTTGGGATTTTGCATTTGCATAATTTTTAAATGAATGCAACATTTTAATGCTGTTTTTAGCTGTCCTTGTTGCATCCTTTCAGGATATATTTGGATCTTAATGAATTTTGCCAGTAAATAGACTAAGGCTCTGTATCGCTACCTACACCCCTCCATTCCACCGTTCTAAATTCTGTACTCAGAAAAGCTTAACTTATCTGTTGTTAAGTAAGTTATTGATAAAAATGAGCAAGGCAGAGAAAATAATAAAGGGCTCTCTTCTTGTTGGCATCCATTGAAATGAACACATTACAAATCTTCCAATATGGCTATAATTCTCCATCTCTTTCACAAAGCATCATGAGAATACATTTCACTGCCTTTCTGTGATCAGCATGTGTTCTTGCTTATTTTTTTTCGGTGTACTTAGTGAATCCCAATAAAAAGAGAAGTTAGTCTCTACATGGATCAAGGATCAAAAACTGAAAGCTATGTGTTATAAGCCTCTTCACATTTTTGTAAATTTTTACAATTAACTGTGAATTTAGATTCTGTTTTTGTTTTTTTCCTTCTATTAAAACTAGATTCTTTCCTCATAGACTATATCCTGAATATGGTTTCCCCTACCTCTATTCTTCTCAGGCCTTTTATAGCTCCCCTTCCATTCAGGACCACTCCCTTTCGGTCTTTCACTAGAAAAGAATAGGCTTCTAAGAGATAATAATAAAATATGACAAAATAAAATATAATAAGATAGAGCAAAGAATTATCACACCGAAGTTGGACAAGCCAGACAGAATGATAAGTACAGAGATCCACAGTGCATTAGGTTTTAATCAGTCCTGACATGGAGAGATGCTATTAGTACAGAGATCCACAGTGCATTAGGTTTTAATCAGTCCTGACATGGAGAGAAGCTGAGGAAATCCTAAAAATCTAGATTCTGTGTATTGTATGAACTGTACCTCGTACACTGGGGTTTTGTTTCACTTATTTTTCTTTTTATTACTAGAGGTTAGCTCGTACCTTATGCATGCCAGGTAAATGCCATACCACTAAGCAGGAACACAGCTTCCAAATAAATTTTCATTTTCATTTATACTTTGGTAAGTAATACAAAATAACCAATTTCTGTATTATTGAACTAATTGCCTTATTTTTTTAAAGTGCTCAGTAATGTTCTCTAAAGCAAAAATAAATAGAGCCAAATTAATGTAAATTAACAACTGCAAGATTTGGTCTTATCCTCCTCACTCAGAAAAACATCTCTAAAGAAATTATAGTCAGACAGGCAGTGGTGGCGCACACCTTTAATCCCAGAACTTGGTAGGCAGAGGCAGGTGGATTTCTGAGTTTGAGACCAGCCTGGTTTACAGAGTGAGTTCCAGGACAGCCTGGGCTATACAGAGAAACCATGTCTTGAAAAAAACCAAAAAAAAAAAAAAAAGAAAGAAAGAAATTATTACCATAGATATTCATTTAACATATTACTACAAAACAACTTTTGCCACCTAAGTAAATGTGACTTATGTAGTTTAAAATTTTCCTCCACTATATAAACTTTCAAGTCTCTTTTATGACTCTAAATACGGTTTCACAGGCAATGTAGTTTTGATTTAATTGAACACAAACACTGCTCACATTAATGGGATGGAACAAAAGAGTAATAAAATATGTGTAATTATTTTAAATGTTTATAGACCACCACAGATGGTGATATAGCCTTGTCTCCTCACTAAGCTTGCTACTAGGCATGGAGTTATCTGTCCTGATTGAGTTCCAGGACAGCCAGGGCTACACAGAGAAACCCTGTCTTGAAAAAAACAATAAATAAATGAATAAATAAATAAATAAATATAAAGTTAAGAGCTAACCAGGTAGGTTGAACTGAATGATTTATGAAGCATTTAAAAAAACATGAAGCTTTCCTGGTAGTATTATGATGCTGTCTTATCATGTACACTATCAATCCTTCTAGTGTACTTTCTATACCAATATAAAATTATTTTTGTATATTCTTAGAATAAGCCTAATCAAGTCACAAGTATTAGGAGTTTTACCTTAAAATTCCAATTTACATAAACAGCATAGTTCAGGCTAATAATTTAAATAATAACTATATAAAAATACATTATGTGTTCATCTGTTTTTCATTGCTAATCTCATAAAGATAAGTGGTTTATTTAGATCCTTGTTCCAGGGCACGGTTCTAATCTCTGGCAAGGTCCTCAAGACAATGTGGGAGATGATGATAATAGGAACCCAAAAACAAGGAGAAGCCAGTCTTGCTGCTTCCAGTAATGTTCTACTTCTTAAATGCAGTACCATGCAGTAACATCTCTCACACTAAGGATCAAGCAATCAACATATAAATCTTTGGACAACTGACTAAACTAAGCCCAATTCTACTATATGCTATTTAATGAAGTTTTACCAAAGAATGTTTTCACCCCTTTAAAAGTGAACAAAATCCCCTGCCAAAGTATTCTTGTAATTCTATAACAACAGCAGTTGATCTCAACTATGAAAGTCCACATATTTGTGATAAGAGAGTGCCTAACTGACACAAAACGAATATAACCCAAGACTAACAGTGCTTAAGACTATAGAGAAAGTAAAGGGAACAGTTGGATCAGCTAAGGGCCTGCCTCTTCTAAGATAATCACTTGTTTGCTGTTATAAGCAAAGCATGTATATGAAAAAAGGTCTTTCTTATTCCTTGAAACAGGAGATAAACAGAAACATAACAAAAGCTAAGTAGATGGCAATTAGCAAGGTCTATTTATTTTTATAATCTATAAAATTAGTGTTTTCATTAACTTTAGGGAGTTTAAGAAGGTCTTCAGAGTGTATGAGGAGGGGAGCCAATAAAATTCAATCAAATCAAATGGAGATAGTCTCACATACAAAGACATTGCCCCCAGCAGAAATGCTTTCTAACAAAACAATAAACAGACCTAATCAATATAAATATTTAAAAGTATTCACAACAAAATCACTGGATGAAGTTAGAGCTGGTGAATTCAAGGATGTCAGGGAAAATTAACACAGTTTTGAGTACAGTAAATTTGAAACATCTAATTTTTGCAATCACAGAGGTATCTAGAGACTTGTTTATTTTCAATAAGTCTCAAATAAGCAATTGGAGAAATGAATGAAAGCATGATTTACCCCTCACCATTGAAAACAAATCTATAACACGAAATGTTCTTTCTTTCCCTGTTGTTATGAGAAGTAAAGATTATGAAAAGTGGGAGGGTAACTGGAATGATTAAGAAAAAGATAAGTTGATGTTTAAGAGTCCAAGATGGCCAGGCTATTACTGCAGGACATGTTTCTCAAGTAGTCCTGTCTTGTGATGGTGGAAATGACCTGGAAAATGTGACCCTGGCCACCCAGTGAGGTCTCCTAGTGTCAAGTGCACCAGGAGTAACTGTGGCAATTCTAATGTTCACTGAAAGTTAATAACTAACAATGTGATGTGGATCTAAAGTTAGTCAGAATAAGAGAGTAGTAGATTTCATATTTCTCCATTAACAAAGAACTTCTAAAATTAACTGAAAGTTCTTATGGACACTTGATTATAGGAACAATGAACTTTTGTATCAGTGTGGTTGGAAGTCAGGCTGCTTGAGCTATACCTCTAGGTCATTTTTTTTTATTAAACACCTTTAATTCTGAATTAATATGTGAGCTGTGAAACGCTTAAAAGTTTTTTGTCTCATTTGCATAAAAGATAGAAATAAAATGTTCCAGTTAATCATTGAGGCACATGTGGTGTGTTTTAGCTGATAAGTTTTGTCTCCATGTGATCCCTGATTAACAGCAGCCCTAGATTCAGTATACAGTATCCTCTTTGATATTTGCATCCTGTGGCAACTGTATACAAGAGTAAATTACTTCAATTTTCAGGATATTTTGTTTCTTTCCCACTATGGCATTTCAAAGGACAAAATTACCATAAATTTACCTTCACTATCTTCCATGGCTTGACTTCATGAAGGTAGTAGAATCAATACTTCCGCAAACTTAACTGAAGAGATTATACTTATAACCAAAGAAGAACTGGAGAAAGCAGAAACAAAGAATGAAAAACAGATTAATTCTTGAAGAACTGTAAATAGAAAACTATAAATATAAAAAAATAGTAGATTCCCTTTCTAATAGATTAGGTTACTCTTTTAATGAGTATGCATGGATTGAATGGAAGCAAATGAGTTTCATTGTCATGCCAAGGTATTTGTTTAATGCTTCCTTCCTTCCTTCCTTCCTTCCTTCCTTCCTTCCTTCCTTATTTATTTATTTATTTATTTATTTATTATCCCCCATTCTCTGGACTTCTAGGAAGGTCTAGTAAGAATTTTCACTTTGGTGACTGGGACTTCAGCATAAATGACTCCATTTTAATATTTACTTGGATCTAGTTAGGCCTCATTCAAAATCCTAGTACAAAGAAATAACTACCAGGGTTTAATTTAGCAAGTATTTAACAGTGCTTAAAAGGCTCTCAGTAGTTGTCAGTCAAAAAGAAGTGGAAAAATAGAAGAGACTTGTAAGATCAACTGTATGGGATTACTAAAGGTGAAGATTCCCAGAGCTAATAGGTTTAATTTTGAAGGAAAAGACTATTCCAAATACCACTGAAGAATTAAAAAATATTTTCCCAGAAGTATATATATCAAAAGTGTATGTATTTTCAGTGTGTTCCAATAAAGGACATTTGTTTCTTTGTGAATATGTACTCTTTATCTTCTTTTATGATGTTTTTCATTTAATTAATATAAAATAATCACGTATGCATACATGTTTAAAACCTAGAAATCTCTTCATCATTCTAAATTACAAATATATAATACACAAAATTCACACGCTACATATTATATTTATGACCTTTAAGAACAGACTAAGAAAGATTTTGTAGAAAAAAAGGCTTGCTGCCAAATCTGATTATCTGACTTTGATCCACGGAAGTCATATAAAGTTGAAGAGGGAAAATTCTTATTACATAACTTTAAATTTGGCCTTCAACATACGCGCCCTTGCACCACACACACACACACACACACACACACACACACTACAGAGAATCACAAAAGGAAGAGGAATGCAGCTTATGGCTGCAGAAATGTCCAGAAGAAACCTCAACCCTCATGTGATAGAAAGCATCCTGCCGAGAGGCTCCTGACTTACTGAGCATTTCATGCTGTTCTCCTTCCTTCTTTCCCAGACTATTCTCCACTTTTGTGTCTCTGTCACATAGGCAAAGATGGTCAGGCTTAACAATCTTCAATAAAAATATCAGGATTTGTCAACTTAAAGCATCATCACTACTTGCCGATAGCTGGTGGGTTAGCATGATTTTCAGAGTAAAGATGAATGTAGAATGATAGATAATGATAGATGATAGATGGCAGTAGAAATATTAATAGAGCAATAGATATATAGGTGATAAATTATAAGAATGAGCTCACATAATGACAGAAGCCAATGCCATGACAAATGCTATCTTCAACCTAGAGGATTTGAAGTCTTGCAGTATAATCTATTCCACGATAAAACCTGAGAATCATGGGAATATTGAGGTAAGTTCTAGTATGGATGTAAGTTCTAGAGTTCAAATGGAGAGAGCTTAGACATCTAATATTCAAGAGGAGAAGTTTGTCCTGAACCAAAAGAGAGTGTGAGAATAAGATTACAGAATGGTAGAGATAGAGGAGGGAGAAAGAGAAGGAAAAAGAAAATCAGAAGAGATGAGGAGAAAGAGGAAAGGAGGAAGCATTGGGAGCAAAGTGGAGGGGAGGAATAGGAGAAAGAAGGTAGGAGGGAGATGAGAGAGAGGGCAGGGGAGAGGAGAGAAAAGTGAAGGAAAGAAGAGGGAAGGAAGGGATGAAAAGGGACGGGAGAGGGAATAGAACTGGAGGGAAGGGAAGGGAGAGGAAATATGCGGGCAGGAGGGAGAGGAGAAGAGATAATATTTTCTATGGCATCTTCGACTCCTTTCCAGGGACTTTTCAGGTATGCATGTTAATGCCAGATTCTCTGCACGCTTCTGCTTCCCTCCAGGACATTGCTTTTCACTGTCCTGTACATTTCATATTATCTGTGTCTCTATGATGTTCTCTTGCCAAATACCCACAGTATTTTTTTTCCAATTTCAACAAGCAATAACTAGATATGATACTTTCCAGTATAGATATTGATGATAGATATTTCAGAATCTCCACATTTTCTAGTATAAATATCGAAGATAGACACTTAAGGTTCAAGCACACAGTTAAGACCAGGCACCATATTGGGGGATTTTTATATACAGTTCAATCTGTTAGCTCTTCATAGGCTGTTTTTTGTGTCTTATTACAGGCTGTACTTCCTAGGGCTAGAGAGATGGCCTAGTCTTTAGGAGCTTGTACTGTTCTTGAAGAGGGCCTGAGAAGACCTGATGCAGGTTCTCAGCATTTGTGTTGGGCAGCTTACAGCTTGCCAGATCTCCAATTATGGAGGCTATGATGACTTCTCTTTTTCTCCAAGGATACTCTGCTTACATGCATACATGTACCCTCACATACAAATATACATAATCAAAAATAAAAATAAAGATTTATTTTTAAAATTCTGCAGTTCCTATGAGGTTGCTATACCCAGAGATGTACTTCCAAAGCCTCATTACTATTCCATTCCCTAGACTCTGGGCACGATAAGGGTGTCTCTCCTGTTAGCCCTTACGAGATAGCGTAACATTTGTTTCCCTATACACTGTCACACTTTTAAAAACATTCTCCTTAATTTATCTCTGTCAAACAGACTATCCCAGGTTTCCTGATGGAATCTTTATGATACAGTCAATATCTCTACGTTTTAGAGATATGTTACTGTTTCCTAACAGCAATGGTTTCTAGACAACTGATTAAGATTTCAGATTGTCTCTGGGCGGTGGTGGCACATGCCTTTAATCCCAGCATTTGGGAGGCAGAGGCAGGCTGATTTCTGAGTTCAATGCCAGCCTGGTTTACAGAGTGAGTTCCAGGATAGCCAAGGCTATACAGAGAAACCCTGTCTTGAAAAAACAAAGAAAGAAACAAGATTTCAGATTCTTATCTCAGGTCCCCATTCTTACATAAAAAGTATTTTAATTTATAACTTTACCAAGTAGAAAGCAAAACAAATATTTGAAGTCCTTGCAATTGCATGTTTTTGCTATGGATAATGTTTCCAAAACCATTTGAGAAACTTTATAGTATGCTATTTATTATATTAAGTTTAGGAAAGAAGACTATTTATTAATAAGCGTTCAGGGTAGGAACCTTGGTAACAGCTTTCTACTGTGGATTACAACTAGGAGACAGAGATAAACCTTAAGAATATACTAAGTATCCAGAATGCTAAACCAATCTGTCAATCACTCAGCGAGTATTTCTTGTTCTAAAATTCCACATGTTCCTAGTCCACGCTTTCTACTGATTTATGGAAGAATTTTCCAAGTTTTGTTTACTCTATTTGCTTTTATATTGATTTTTATTACTCTCTATCAAACATATTACCCATAAAACCTCCCATCTTGATTGGTCTTTTGTGGTATCACTTTCCTTGTAATTCTGATGCTTCATGCTCTTAGAAGAGAATTATTTAATGTATAAAAGTAGGGGAGGGTATTCTCATTATAATTATATAAATCAAGACTTAAAGTCATGGGACTAATGTGTAATATCCAACCCATATTGTAAGGTTCTTTTACTTTTTTTTCTACTACATTTTATTTTTTTTTAATTTGGTAAAAATATTGAAGTTCATTTTATGAAATCTAGACATCCAAGTCTTTCATTCATCATTAGGTAGATATTTTGTGGATGATTTCTGTTTGAAGTACTATCTTTGCATTTCTTTACTAGGCAAAATTGAGATGTTAAAGCTATGAATAGTATCTGACTTTGCTTGGCAACAAATACAACAACAATAACCCTTCCTATGAGTAGTAATACTTCTCAATTAAACTTAATGTGTCTCCTCAAAAACAAAATTTAACCACACTAACTATATATCAGGAACTAATGAAAGGTTCTTCTTCAAGTGTCTTATGATGAACAGAATAGGTTGTTATATGGGTGTGGTGGTTTGAATTTACTTAGCCTGGGGAATGGCACTAATAGGAGGTGTGGCCTTTTTGGAGTGGGTGTGGCCTTGTTGGAGAAAGTGTGCCACTGTGGAGTTAGGCTTTGAGATCTTCCTCCTAGCATAGTAGAAGACAGTCTTTTCAGGGTTCCCACCTGAGCAAGATGTAGAATTCTCAGTTCCTTCTCCAGTTGCCATGCTTCCGACCTTGATGCTGATAGACTGAAACTTTGAACCTATAAGCCAGCCCCAAATAAATATTGTCCTTTATAAGAGTTGCCTTGGTCGTGATATCTCTTCACCACAATAGAAACCTTAACTAAGACAATGGATAAATTAGAAAAGGTTTTATTTTATGTAAAAAATTATTAATGAGCATAGCATGTTGTCTCTAGTGCCTACATCTTTCTTTCAGAAGATGTTCTTGTTTTACTATTTGTACTTAAATTTTTTCTGAGTTCTTTTTTTCTTTTGAAAGTTTATTGATTTTTTTTGGATGTACATATTCACAAATATAGTATATATTGATAGGGTATTTTTTGTTATATTCTTTAAAATTTATAAAATATTATAACAATAAAAATGAGTATTATAAAAGTTGTTTGATATAAAACAACAATCAATTTAACAGTCTTATGTAGATGCTCGTCTACAGCAATAGTGAAAATACATTTTTCTCAATATAAATTTTAAATAACTCCAAACATATTAACTGTATACTTCAAAACAATACATCACTACTAGTATTTTCTTAAATGAACATAAATATATAAAGTCTTTTTGTTTGTTTTGTATTTAGTAGAGTTTAAAATCTTGGCTCTTACCTGTGGTACAAGCCGAAAATAGGAACAATTTTTAGACATTGGGTTTCATTGTAATAAGGCTGTACTTCAATGACCCTCATATCACCAAAGGATTTTACCTCCATCGTAGGTAAGCTGAAAGTTGATAGTTCTGCTGCACCAAGAAATGAATTGTATAGGCTCAATTTTTGGATACAGATTTTCTGTTATGATCAAAACTATTTGACTTGAGTGAGTGACTTTATTCTCTGCCCACAGAGAACAGGTTGCATTCATTTAAGAAATGGTATGTATAAAGATGGTCTATCCATAAAGTCATTCACCAATGGTTTCAATGAACAATGGTTCTGCTTGGAGGGTGGC
>NW_022196896.1:1645451-1683028 GCF_008632895.1 Mastomys coucha
TTGTGCCCAAGGTCTGCTCAGAACACTAACCCAGACAGACCAGAAGGAACCCAAGTCACTGGGCTGGTAGAGTTCCTGTGTGCCTAGTCCTGCTGGTCCCAGTTACTCCCAGTGTTGGTACAGATGTTGGTTCCTGCTCACCTCTAATCCTGGGTGTGTCAGAGCACCTGGGAGTGGAGCTTCCTCTGGGTGTTGTGGGACTGGCTGTGGAGCATGTGCCAAGGTCTGCTCTGGACCCCAGCCCAGACAGACTGGAAGGAACCCTAGTCAGTGGGCTGAAGGAGTTCCTGTGTGCCTGGTCCCGCTGGTCCTAGTTACTCCCAGTCCTGAGTTCTTTACTCTAAAAGGTCTACCAATCATATCCCCATCCAAAAAAAAAACTAATTTTTCAAAGACTAAAAGTAGACCTGTGAAGAAGTGAGTCAGGTATGACAAAATCAGAATGTAAAGATAGTATTGAATCAAAAGACTGTGTAGTTTAGTCTAATTTAATGCATTGATTGGGAAAATACATTCTTCATGGGATAAACTATTGAGCCCTTCCTAATTTATTTTGTACTGATATTCTTATTATTTATTTATTTATTTATTTTAGTTTTTTTTGAGACAGGGTTTCTTTGTGTACCCCTGGCTGCCTTGGAACTCACTCTGTCGACCAGGCTGGCCTTGAGCTCAGAAAACTGCCTGCCTCTGCCTCCTAAATTTTGGGAGTAAAGGCATGCACTACCATTGCCTGGCTTGTACTGATATTAAATGTGTGTTTATTGGTGGTTTGAATACAGGAATGAGAATAGTCCCCATAGGCTCATGTCCTTGAATGCATTGTCCCTATCTAGTGGACCTGTTTGAGAAGGATTAAAAGGTATGCCCTTATTGTAAGAGATATACTAAGGTCAGACTTTGAGGTAGCAAAAGCCCTTGTCAGGCCAAGTGCCTCTCTTTATCTGCATATTGCCCACTGATCTGGATGTAAAGTCTCAGGAACTTCTATAAAACAATATATGCCTGCAGGCCATCATATTTTCTCCTATGATAATAACATACTTAACTTCTAAATTTGTAAGCAAGCACCCAATTAGAAGTTTTTTTTGTTTTTCCTATGAGTTCCCTTAGTCATGGGGTTTCCTCAGAGCAATAGAAAAATAACTAAGGTACATATGTTTATAGTATTTTTTTTAATTTTTTGGATTTGTGCCTGCATGTTTGCCTGCATGTATGTAGCAGTTGCATACCTGGTGTATGTGTAGGCCAGAAAAGGGCATAGGACCTCCTAAGAATGGAGTTACAGATGATTATAAGCCACCATAAGTAAACTAATAGTCAAAGCAACTTTTTCTGGAAAAGCAGCTGTTGCTCCTAACTACTGAGTAATCTCTCTAAGCCCAGAAATAATTTTTAAATGACAGATAAAAATCATAGGTAAGTATATTATGAATGAGCCTAGATAACAAGACAAAACTGATTCCAAATGATAGAGCAGAAGAGAAATGTGTGAACAGGAGAGAGGTTTCAGCAGGTAAAGTCTTATCAAGATTGACACCTACGCTTGATTTCTGGAACCTAAATGATGGAAGGAAAAAACATGGTCCCCAAATTGTCCTATGATCTTTTAACTCATATGCCATGCCAAATGTACATGAGTATGTACACACAGTAAAAATATGAATAAATAAAAATACAAAAGGAAGAAAATTTTACAGTAGGATTGTTTTAACCTTTTGATCTGAAAAATAGACAAAAATGTTCATGCTGATGAATTTGGCTTCAGGGATAGAAGAGAGGTTTGGGATTTATAGAAAATATATAGAAAAGTGATGATCTCACTCCGGATTTCCTATGGCTTCCCAGAATTTACCATTTCTGTAGAAAGAATTAGAAAGATATATACAAAGTGCAATGCAAGGTAGGTCAAACTTATCATAAAGCAGATTAAGGAACACTTTTAAGGGGTGAGAAATGACAATGACTAAAGAGGTCCCTGTAATGAATTACACTGTAGGTAGACTTTATACTATTTTCAAAACTTTTAGTACAAACATCTTTCTTGGGACACATTTTGTTATTCCTGGTTCAGGTAATTGGCAGATCAGTTAGTTTAACCTTTGTAGGAAAGGACAATGGAATGTATAGCTTCCTGCTATACAGTAATAATAAGATTTAGGGCTCATGAAATCAAGTTTAAAAAACTACCCAGCAGAGAGATCACCTTCCAGGTCCAGAGATATGACTCAGATCCTGTTCTTCTGATAATTCAATACTCCTTGGATTTAAAATCTATTGACTAGGGGAGGACTCCAACTCTAAAGTTGTCTACCATTGCCAATGGCTATCTAGCTGCTTCCCAATTCCAAATCTAGTTTCCCAATCAAATCTCTCCTTCTCTTATTTAAAAATATACTTCATATATCTTCCTTGCATTCTTTTAAAAAAAGGATTGAGGATATAAACCCCTAAGTAGAGATGACTCTCCTCCTTCTTCTCCTTGTCCTACTTCTCCTCCTTCTCCTTCTCTTCTCTTTTCTTCTTCTTCTTCTTCTTCTTCTTCTTCTTCTTCTTCTTCTTCTTCTTCTTCTTCTTCTTCTTCTTCTCCTTCTTCTTCTCTGAAATAACATTGATTTCTGACATGTGAAATGTTAATAAATTATGTTTGTTAAATAAATGCAAAACAAAATTGGCTTCAGATTCTAGTCCTTGTACCTCTGTGTAAGCCTTATCCTTATATGGTATCTTAGTTAGGGTTTCTCTTGATGTGAGCAAAAAGCAGGTTAAGGTGAAAAGATTTATTTGGCTTACACGTACTCATCATCCAAAGAAGTCAGGGCAGAATCTCAACCAGGATAGGAACCTTGAGACAGTAGTTAATGCAGAAGCCATAGAGGGGTCCTGCTTACTGTCTTCCTCATCATAGCTTACTCAGTCTGCTTTCATATGGACACCAGTACCACCACCCACAATGGATGGGGCCTTCCCCATTAATCACTTTTTAAGAAAATGCTTGACAGGCTTGCCTTTAGCCTGACTTTATGTAGACATTTTCTTAGTTGTGTTTCCCTCCCCTCAGATGATTTTATGTTTTTTCAAACTGACACAAAATTCTTCAGCACATATGGATGTGGAAGATAACCATGAGATAGGACAGGCATAGTCAGTTTCATTTTTTTAATTTGTGAAATATATTTCATAGGATCATGTCTAATAAATGGTCAACTCCTAATTGTATGCAGAGATGGTTTTGCATTAAATGTCTCCCATCATTTCTTCTATGTCTATTTATTATTCCAAGCTCCTCAGAGATACTTTTAATTCTGATTGCTAACAGAGGTAAGTTAAGTTACTCTGTCTAGTCTTTCTGAGTATATACTTTTCCAAGATGAACTAAAAATGCATATTCATATTGGCCTTATAGGGTTGTTTTTTTCCTATCTGTCTCAACTCTCCTAAAAAAAAAAGATTTCTCCACAAAATTCACTTTCTAGCATTAGAGTTATTAATCTTTGGTATCTTTGACTGATAATAAATTGTAAACATAGTCAAACTGGGAATAGCATCTCTTTTATCTACAGTGTTCTATTATGGAAATTAATCAAAATCAAATACAAGCATAGGTACCCTACAGCTTAAAAGGATAACTGGAACGGTGAACACAGATGTTACAGTATTTTTCTATTTTTAATTCATGATTAATACCATCGTACTATAAAGAAAATTGAGGCAAAATTCAGTCTGAAATCTGCTCTCAGTTTGAAAATATTTACTGTCCTTTATTCATTCTGAAGCTACAATCCAATTAAACCATGTAAATAAATTTTTTTATTTATACATATAAATTGTCAGCAAAATCACTCACAATTACCTTAAACCAAAAATGATTATAGTTGTTTCTTTGAGTAATAAACCAAATGGGTTTGCTGTAAGAGTTGTCTAATATATGTTCTTTTGTTTGTTTAAATACTCTAGTCAAATGTCAATTTCTTGTGAATAGTAAATATTTTATTTTTTTAACTTTTATTTTCTTTTTTTATATTCCAGATTTTATTCCCCTCCCTGTTCACCTGCTGACTGTTCCATATGTTATACCTCCTCTCTGTCCTCTCTCCACAAGGATGTTCCCATCTCCCACCCTACCTCCTCACCAGACCTCTAAACTTGGTGAGGCCTTCAGTCTCTTTAGAGTTAGGTGCATCTTCTTTGACTGAACCCAGACCTGGCAATCCTCTGCTGTAATATGTGTTGGGGGCCTCATATGAGCTGGTGTATGCTGCTTAGTTGGTGGTCCAGTGTTTGAGATCCAGGGGATCCAAATTAATTGAGACTGCTGGTCCTCCTACAGGGTCACCCTCTTCCTCAGCTTCTTCCAGTTTTTTCCTAATTCAACCACAAGGATCAGCATCTTCTGTCCATTGGTTGGGTGCAAATATCTGCATCTGACTCTTTCAGCTGCTTGTTGGATCTTTCAGAGAGCAGTCATGATAGATCCTTTGTTATGAGCGCTCCAAATATTTTTCATTTAACAAATAAAATCAGGGTTAGTTTGAACTGAAATATATTGAAATACAATATAACTTCAGTTCAAAAGTATCTTTTAATGTCAAAATGAGCTTTTAGTTAGAGTCAATGAACTTTGAGAAGTTGTGTTTATAACTTATCTTTGGAAGATTCCTCCCATCTTTGGAATACAATGCCAGATCATGGCATGGAATAATTTCCAAACTAAAGGTCTATACCAGGTCTTAGTTCTGTGATATTTTGTCTACAGGAAGAGTTATTCATTCTGTTACTCTATTACTTGTTCCATGTACAGAGGTAATAAAGCACATGAATAGAACATTCTGCTTATTTTTTCACATGATGTATGAATTCTATAGCCAGCAATTTATAATTAATTAAGATTTATTAGTTTGCCATTCTAAATTCACAGATGTCCAATATCATGTGTTTACATCATCCCATGATTTTGGAGCAGAGAGAAGAATGGAAGAGAGAAAAGGAGGAATAGTGAGAAAGATGAATGTTATACCCAAGCCTCTCTATAATCAGAGTCAATTCACTGATGAGGGTGGGACCTCATGAGAAAACCACATTCTATTCAGCACTGCTGCCTAATGCTTGTCGGTTGGGAATTAAGTTTCCAATATGTGCTTTTAAATGAAAATTTCACATCAAGTGTTTTTGGAGCAAGAGGCTGAATATCTTTTCATTTTGCTTTTGAGAAGAAATCAGCCTAAATTTGAATTCACTGTGGACAAAAAATTTAAGATAATTGAACTTCTGTTTATTACACAGCACTTCATCCATAAATGTCAGTGTTTCATCCACAGGGACCTTTGGGAGAGTTGTAAACAGGCCTGTGAGGAGCAGCCCAGGGAGATGATGATTGTGTTGATATTACTTTCAACTTCAGTAAATCTGTTTCCGACCTGTGTAAGAAAAGATTCTGTAAATGCTTTTCCTGTTAGATCATATAGTTATGACTATAATGCTAGAAATGTCATCTGATTGTGACACTCTTTCTAAATGTAATCATTACTAAAATATCAAAATTCTATTCCTACCTTTCAAACAGTATTTCCGTAGATTGGTCATTTGCAGTAATTAGACCTTGGTTTCTTCTACTTACCCTCTCTCTTCTCCTTCTTTTTCCATTGATATTTTCTACTATTGACACTAAGCAGTGTGAACACAAAGTATACCTCACCACCAAGGTAATTAAAGAGAGTTTATTCTGAAGCAAAGGTGAAGTGATCATGACCAGAGAACACAGATTCAGGTTAGTCCAATTTCCATGTTCATTATTCCAACATGGAAATGGAAACTTTTGTAATCACAACCACAACGTCATAAATGAAGATCATAAATGAAGATATTTAACAAATATGTGGGTGGGACATCGTGCATGTGTGTTACAGCAAATCAGGAGGTCTCAAAAGGTATCTGATGAGTCTGAACTTGTAGGTTCTTTGAATCTATAGTTAAGTTAATCATTCCAAAATTTTACCTGCTTTTCAAAAGGATGTTTTGTCAGACACGGAAGTGGAGAATGAATAGCAACTAATAATCCAAGATAATTTTGGCTCCACATCTAGAATATTCCAAATCTTCATAATCACAAAATCCTAATCAGCCAGTCAGCCTGGTAGAATCCTCAATAGAGGATTTTGTTACAGGACTTTAATTTTTCAAAAATAAAGCTGATAGAAATCGTTTGAATCATCCTTTTCAGAGCTTTTCTAGTTCAGAAGATGCTATATGGAATATAAAATAATATACTTATAATATAATTATATGTCACCTCTGCCATCATTCAGACTTCTGGTACTCATATCACTTTGCTTTCCATGTAACATAGAAGAATTGTTCTGCTTTTAACAGCTGTACTGTGACAGAAAAAATGGAGGCTTTCCTTTAGTGTCTTTCTCTGTCACACTGCTGTTGCTGGAGTAAAGTATTTGCTATGCTATGAAATCTTCTTCAAATATGTACCAAGAAACTGAAAGACTCAATACAAACAAACCTAAAAACTTGAGGTGATCTTTACCCCAGCTTAATTGACTACACCCCTAGTTAGCACCCTGTTCATATCCAGGTGAGAGTTGGAGCCATTGGATGACCATGTTATATGTTCTTCATATACTTTGAGAAGATTAACAATTGTCTTAACTTTTCTTGGAATACATGAAGTGCATCTTCACCTCTCATAATGGACTTAAAGACTAAAGATAAGACTGTGTCCAAATGTACCAAGTGACCTAGTTGTTAGATAAAGGAGAGCAGAATGGCAGGTTCGATAGAAAAAAATCTAATGAGAGTTACCTTCTTCATGAGGAGATGGGTCCCTGACACAGCAGGATGGGTCCTCAGAACAAAGACAATTATTTTAAGTGGTAGAGAGAGAGACAGAGGGACAGAGGCAGAGAGAGAGAGAGAGAGAGAGAGAGAGAGAGAGAGAGAGAGAGAGAGAGAGAGAGAGAGAGAGAGAGAGAGAGAGAGAGAGAGAGACCATCTACACTATTCAGTGTTAGGGAACCTTCCAATCACCAAACAAAGGGAATTTCTAACATTTGCAATTTTTCAGGATGATGGGGAGAAGTTGAAGATTATTTGATTTGATAAGATAACCATTCAACAGCCCCAAACCGTAGTCAACCTTTGTTCTACTACAGAATATAGCATTTACTGCATCCCTTCCCTTGCAAAGAGTACAGCCACAAGGGGCTAGGAGGAAGTTGGGTAGAACTTCAGGGGTCAGGTGAGTCTTTCCTTCCTTCCACAAGGAATATAAACAATCTCATTAACATTATCATGACCTAGGTATCACTGTATTGATTTGTTTATTTGTTCCCATGACTGCAGGCTAAGGTGTTCTATAGGTCTTCCTGAGGATAGACGGAGATTTCACACAAGAAAAACAATTCCACTATAATATAATTGGCTATTTATTACTCATTAATAAAGGGTTAATGTGCTAGTATAAGTAAACCCATTCATTTAGTACAGCACTGGAAAGGATTCAATAGATAACAAGAAGAAAAACAGGTTTGGATCTTTTTAAAACCGAACAAACTTAAAACCTCTTTGAAGTTTAACTTGGAATACAAGATTTTCTTTAGGAGAAAGGTATTGGAATGAAAGAAAATTATCTCAAATAATGGGCCAGTGAAGAACAGCACAGATGGGAAACAATGTGCTCTGCCCAGTACACTGGAAGGACTTTGTCTGGTTTCTAAAGGGCAGCAGAGGATAGAATTGAATTGACTTAAACATCTTTTATTCCATACCAGGAAGAGTGAGTTTCATTCTATGGGTCCTGAAATGGTAAAGTGAAACCATTCTACATATATCCTTGACATGGCTGACTTCATCAGGGCTCTGTTTGCCAAGCCTGTAAGAAACCTCTACTTTATTGTCCTTCAGGCAGATACATATAAACTTTGAGAATTGCAAATATCCCACCTCCCAACTCCCATTTTCTTCCTCTTTTCTTTCTCTCTCCTCCTTCCTCCCCTCCTCCCACCCCTTGCATTTGTTTCTCTTTCCTAAGAAATCAGCCTCCTCCACCATCTTGCCTTAAGGGTTGGTTGTTTACTCAAGATCCTTTTGTCTAGTCTGTTTAAATCATTGTGATTGATTGACAGATGTCCTCTGTGCGAAGGCACCAGTTGTACAGCACTCCACAGAACAGTTATGAGGACATGGACCATATCCATCAAAGGAAGTGACCTCCTTGACATACATTTTCTATCTTACTAATATCCCAAGAGATGTTTTTATGGCTGAAACACTGACCTTACACCACAAGGGGAAGGAGTGAGGATACTATTCTTACTTTCCAATTATTTTTGTGATAACTAAATTTTAACACATTTCTTTGATTCTTTGACTACTTCATATCATGCACCATGAGTATGCTAATTTCCCAGCACTTCCAGGTCTGCCCCAACCTTTCTTTCTGTCTTCCTTCCAAATAAATAAATAAATAAATAAATAAATAAATAAATAAATAAATAAATAAATATTAAAATTGAATTTAAAGAAAAGGAAAAGAGCAAAGTCCAATTTGAGTTATCTATATACTCACAAGAGCATGGTGAAACTCTCATGGCCTGCCTCTTGATAGAACTCAATTGTTCCCCTCCCATAGACACACCAGAAGGCGTAAATTGTGGAGAGCTAATTTCAGCATCCAAATCTCCAACTAGAGCCCAGGTATGAGAAGTCTGGGGTATACAGCCAATTTCTGAGCATGTGAAGTGCCTCTGCAACATGTGAGCTTGCAGCACAGGATACCAGCGAGGTGTTCTCTGTGTCTATTTCCTTTTTCTTTAAACATAAATGTGTTACGCCAACATTAAAGTTCTACTAAGCTGCTAGGGTGATTTATTACAGCAGTGTCCTCTCTGTTGCCACTACTATATGATTGGCAGTATGTACATATATATATATATATATATTTGTATATATGTATATATATACATATATATATATATATGTCTGTGTGTATTAAGTAAACAGCATACTTTGTTTTCAGCCCAAGTTATTTAATGATGTGGACATTATCAAAGTTAGAGCAAGGTAACAAACTGTACTTTCTTGAGCTACCCATTTATACTGGAAGATATGCCATTGGTTAGGAGATCTGAAGTGGTGGCCTTGTATATACTAGGAAGTTACTATTTAATAATTATTGATATCCCATCTATAAGCTGCAGACATTAATTTCATTATTCAACTTATGATATATACTCTGAAAAAAAATCAAACAGAATCGAGTAGTTCATCAATAGCAGACAAAGTGTTTCAGTCAAAATCCTCATGACTACAAAGCCTGCATTTTTCCCTCCCAAACCATTAGCAACTACATATGACTCCACAAGTTCCAGATGAAAAGCAGAATCAGTCCTCAAAGGAGTACCACCTCTCTGATAAAAGCTGAAGAAATCACCCATTTTTCAGTCACTTGATGTTGAACAAGAAAAACACTACATGACCAAGTCACTAATTGGGTCCAGTTGTTCAATCAGATGACTTTCTCGGCCAGTAGCCATTCTCATAAACCAGAGAGCTTATTAGATATGAAAATAGTCCACCTCAGGAAAACAGAAACACTTATGTCAGCAAACTCACTGCTTCCTCATGTGAAGCAGGGGCTCTGCTCTGTCAGACAGAGGGAGAAGGCAGGCAAGATTGCCTTTTCTTCTTGCTTATTATTCACATAGTGATTTTCTTAAACACTTTTCCTTCAGATTGCCCCAAGAATCCTCTCAAATATCACAAACTCTTGCTCCTGATCCTGAGATGGAATATAAAAATAAATAGATGGCTGTTTTGTTTATTGTTCTGTGAAATTACATTATTAAGAGAGGCATCATTTTAAATTAGGAAGTGATGCATGGCTATAACTGGCTTCAACCCGTTACCTTTTTATGATTAGAGAATATTTTGCCGTGTTAGAAAATTCTGAGGAAATGATTGGAGATATTTCATGCTGTTCCTCTTTTGAATGTATCTGACTCTATTATACATGGAGCTGCTATGAATACACAGATGTGATGGCACTTATGGAAGTAAAGAATCATGTCCAAAATGTAGTGTTACGATATTTGTCTTAGACTGATTAGAGTTAGGACTCAATGGTATAAAGCCATATTCTTTAGTATGAGACAAATCTGTACACAGTTCATCTCTGTCACTTTTTAGTTGCCTGAATTTTAATGAATGATTTAACATTTAGAAACAGCTTGAGTTCCTTGTATATTATCCCACAGAACAATGGGATGAGAGGAGGTCATTTATATCCAATACTAAGTATATGATAATGTTTCATATGCTATAGCTATTTGCTTGAGTTCAGAAGAATTGACATTCTCACATGCTGGCCTGTGTTTCTTCGCAGGCAGAGCATGTATGGTAGTATGAGCTGGATCCCTTGCTGAAAGCCCCTTAAGGATCCACCTATGTGAGAGAACATAGGCTAGAAGGTAGCTTTTAGTGGTTCTTCACCTATTTTTCATTGTGGCTGTTTTAATTTTTATACCCCATGAAATATCTAATGGAATACCTGACATCCAGGAGGTACTCATATTGCTTTTAAGCAATAAATAAATAAATGTGAAAGAACAGAAATTTTCTTCTGAGCCGAGAAATAAGGAAACAGAGTGGAGATCCTCTACCTTGTCTCTTATGTACTGAGTGCTGTCTTCATTTATGAAATGTATTAGCTAAAAATAGTGCTCAAAGATCAACCCACTTTTAGATCACACCACAGCTTGCAGAAAACATACTTTAATAAATCACTGAACTACCTGAAAGCCAACAGCAGACTTTAAATGCCCTTCAGTGCTTTGTCCCCAAATTGAGGGGTTGAACAAATGCTTGCTGCTTTTTGTTGCTTTGTCAGCCATTCAGTCAGGCTTCCAGAGTTTTACTCAGTCTTTCCATAGCCTTTGTTATAGTCATTGTATATGACAGACCCTATGTTAAACTTGGCAGTCTTTCCATACTTTAGCCATACTGAATTTCTTTCTTATTATCCAGAGTGAGTTCACCCAACTGATAAGATGTCACATATGTTTTGCCCTGTTCCCTGAGCCTCTAAGTCTTATGGCAAATGTCCTCTCTACTAAGGAGCCTTTTCTGAGATTCTAATTCCACATTATAGTTCTTCCTTTGTGATTTCTTAGATAGTTTTTCACAGAAATATATATGGCAATTCTACTTACTGTTTCTCAGTATATGTAATGGCTCTTCAAGCATATTTACATTTTTTTTTTTGTAACTTGCAATTGTCTCTGGTTTACAATAATTTGTCAGTAAATACTGGTGTGGTCAATGAATGAGAAGATGAAAGTTTAAGGTTCTTTGTCTGCTCTTTGCATAACAAGAGTGAGAAAAATTTTAGAAAAATATTATAGATAAATATAAACATTCTAAGAATACATCACATCCCACATTTCAATCAGAGAAAAAAGACAAGAAAGTTTGGTCTAAATTTAATCATGTTTATTTAAGAACTTTAGGAACATGGAACTGTAGGAACTATGTTTTCCTTTAATAAAGGCAAACAAGGAAATAAACGAAGGCAAACTCTGTAGGAGTAAACAGAGAGAATAGATGCCTGGTGTCTTAGTTAGTTTTCCAGTGTTGTGATAAAACCCTATAACCAAAAGCAACTTGGGGAGAAGAGGGTTTATTTCAGCTTATAGATCCCAATCACAGGACATCATAGAAGGAAGATATTTTATTTGGAGGTGAAATGCTTTATATAGAATTACTGATCAAATTACTGATCATTAGGGTGAATGGCTGTCATATTGTACCAGGTGTGTATCATCTGCTAATCTGTCATTTGATCTTCATATTGGCCAAAGAAGAATTTCATTTTAAGTACTTGATTTCAGTGATAAAGATCAAAGTATCTTAAATGTGTTCAACTTCAAAACAAATGACTCTATCTTCTCTGAAGCAAAGCAAATTATAGTTACAGATGGATTTAATCTTCAAACGAAACAGCAAAAGTGGATCTCAGAAAGAATTGAATTGAACAGATATTTCTTTTTTTTAAAAAAAAAAAAGCAATTGGTCTACATTTAGCAATAACAAAACAAAGCCAGTTGGACTCAAAAGAAATTGCTCTTTTGTGAAGATGTATTTTCTGACAACAGGTCATAAGCAGCTGTTGCACTTGGTATTAAGATATTATTTCTTGGAAAAGATACTTCAGTAGAAAAGATCTGAAATTGTAGCTTTCAGCATAACCTTCCTTTTGATTTTTAATAGACAAATGACTTCCTCTAACTGCCTCACATTGTAACCATGTCAGATATTCCCTTTATCAAAGCAAGATTGTGGTGAGGATGTTTCAAGTGACGATAAAAACAAGAGAGCTACAACACAGTATGCAGTACATTGACCTCAGCACAGTCTACCTCAAAGATGACCTTAGCATTCTCTCAGCATGGAAATTATCCCTTAAGATGTCTCTCTTTACTCTCTCATGTATACATTCTAAAGTGTATATTATAATAGTATACTGTTTTGGAGTTGATATGCACATCAAATGATCCAGTAGATGAATATAGTATCTACGGTATCTTACACATGTATATGTTCAAAATATATCTTACTACTTGTTATCTTTTCATCTAGTTGTTTTCTTTAGCCTCTTTAAAAATAAATCCATTCATGTGTGTGTATTCATGTGTATGTTAATGTGACTGAGTGCAAACAGGCATGTGCCAAGATAAGCATGTTGGTCCTTGCCTTCTGCCTTGCTTGAGGCAGAGTCTCTGTTGTTCTGCCTTTAGTGTGCCAAGCTAGATGGCAGGAAAGCTTCCTGAGATTCTTAGAGCTCTGCCTTCCTTCTCAGTAGAGTTTTAGGATTGCAGCTACAGGCTATAACTTCTGGATTTACGTGGGTCCTAGGGGGCACCTCAACTCCTCATAGCTTTTCAGCAAGGACTTTACACCACCATGCCACCCCCCTAGCATATTTTTGTTGTTGTTTTTAAGATGCAGAATATAGAAACATTTTAAAGTGTCAGAATTATAAGTGCTGAGAAAAATGTATGATTTCTCTACTATTAATCAGTACTATCAGGGATACAGTAACATGGAAAAATGCTTTAGATAAAAAATACAATGATCTATTACAATGAGAAATTGTCACGTTTTACCCTAGTAATCATTTATAAGGTAGATATCAATATGAACATTTTAATGTGATATGATTAATTTCCTCATTCAAAACCATCACCCCCAGTTGTTACTCCCTCACTTTCCCTCTCAGGTCACCAGTTTTGACTGTGGCCATCATGCCATTGTGGGAGGGGGTGCAGGGTGGGAACAACAGTCCATGTATTCATAATCCTTATATGAAACTCACTAATATGAGCATAACAAGCAGAATCCTTGGCTTTATGGAGAATTCACTGGAAAAGTCAAGCCTCTATACATGAAAAACTATATATATCATTCATATCATATTTTTTTAAATGTATGTTTTCAGGTGGTGTGGGCTTCATGTCTATTATCAACCTATTGCTTCATAAAATGCTACCCCCAAATATGATGGCTTAAAATGAACTGCCATTTGGTGGTTGCTATTCTACTGGTCTACTGTTTTAATTATGGATGAACTCTGCTAGTGTTACTGTGCTTCAACATTTAAGTAGTTAATGGTATTGGTTGGATGCTGATGGGTACCTCATAGTGACATCAGTACAGTTTGCAATTGAGCAACTATTGGCTAAAGCTCCTTGGTTTTCTCATATATGGCCTATCTCCCAATAGGCTAGTGTGGTCCTACTTCTGAGGTGGGAACAGTCCAAGAATTTAAGCTGATAAGTCTTCTGACACCTAGATTTGCATGTTACTTCTTTCAACTTCTTTAGACTAATTAAATTTCAGCTTCTCCACAGTTTCAATGATAAGAAATAGATTCCTCCTCTTGATAAAGGTAACAAAATTATTATGGCTTTTTAAAAAAATTACTATAGTTTATATATAGAAATTGTCTTACCAAATGACTTAGTTTCTTTGTAAAACAGCATGTCAGATGATGTGGAGATGAGATGTCATGCTCAGGCAATTAGTATCAGAAACCCATATGATCAAACTGATAGCCTAGAAACAGGGATCTGAGAGAAGACACTCCTTTTTTGTTGGATATTTTATTTATTTACACTTCAAATGTTATCTCCTATCCTGGTTCCCCCTCTGGAATCCCCCTATCCCATCCCCCCTTCCCCTGCTTGGATGAGGGTGCTCCCCCACCCACCCATTCCCATCTCCGCACCCTGGCATTCCCCTACACTTGGGCTTTGAGCCCTCAAAGAACCAAGGGCCTCTCTTCCCTGACAAGGACATCCTCTGCTACCTTGTTCAAAGCACTTTATTGCAGTGATTGCTCTTCTTGAGTAAGTATAGATTTGCTAAATATCATTTAGCCAATAAATCTTCAAAAATAATGTTATTGTTGACATTTTATTCTTTCTATACTTTTTCCTATAATGTCTAGCTCAGTTGCACATTCAATAAAATTTAGGGCTTTGTGTATTTAATATAGATTTCATCAAGAAGAAACAATGAGCATATTATAATAATTAAATCCTAGAAATGTTTTACTTCATGCTAATAAGAAAAGATTAGATAAATAAAATGCAATAGACACCAATATTAGGGATGGCTTTTCCCTTGAAAATGGTAGCCATTTACGTCTTTTGTTTAGGTTACATGTAAAGAAAGAGGCAAGTCTACAAAGAGCAGATGTACCTAGGGTCTATCTACGAGAGTCAAATCACCTAAGCAGATGCTTAGTTTGCAATGGTCCAGCTTAAAAATGACTTGTGAGAGTGCAACCTGTGAGCACAGTCTGATATCCTGCAGAGTTATGGACTTATTTTTAGAAGTTGTCACATTTTAAATTGCTGTGTGCCTAAACCATATGAATACTTTCAGCTTCTTGGAATGCACCATGTTATTTGATGATTGATTCAAATGTGAATATATTGCTGGGAGTCTTGCTGGAGGACTTTGCCAAAAACTATTCCTATTTTTCTTTCCATTTCATTATATTCATTCTTTCTTTAAGTATTATTGCTTTACATCTTTCCTTCATATCTGATTTTCTGTTCTACATGTATTTTTGATGGCTGGAGCCATTTATTATAGACAGCAACTGGTTATTTGATGGAAGTGGTGGTTCTCTAGCACCTTCCCCTTCCTTTCCCTGTCAGGACGAAGGTTTGCACGAATTGTCAGGGCCTTGTTGGTATAGAAAGATGTATTTGTTTCTTTCTTAATTTTGTTGTTGTTGCTGCTATCATGAAACAAACTTGATTATCCACTCTCCAATATTGTTTCTCACATCTCTTTGTACCAATTCATTCTCATTAAATTTGGTCTAGGAATAGTGCGTGAACTGCCTTTTTTTTTTACATCTGATGTAGCCCTTTGTCCAGTATAGTTGAGTCAGATATAGCATTACTGGCATTTGCCAAACAACGTCCAAATTGGAAAGTGCCATAATTAATTACAAGTGATACCTCCATAAGACCCATAATGATAATAGTTAGCTAGCAACACATAAGAAATTGCTTTTTGCATTTTGAAATTTTCTGATAATGAACTTCAAAATAGGAAGTTATGGGACAATTCTGTCAGAGAATTTGTTCTTTTTCTCTCCAGTTCTTGGAGTCATGGTAATAGAATCGTATGTGTTAACAGAGGCTATCGCTTTCTCTTTTCGATTCATTCTTTCTTAAGGAAAACTTAAGAGAAAGTAGAAGCATTTATTTCCTGTATGACATTAAGTAGACACTTCTTTTTCTTCAATGATTACCTTTTGATCCTTTAAGAATTTCATGGAAATGCTTTTACACACAGCAATCTTAGAACATCTCTATCCTGGTTTTTTGTTGTTGATAATCTACTTTTCAGTTCTTTGTTTATACCCATGTCTTCATCTTTCCTTTACAATCCATGTTCCAACTCCTTATGCTCATGTGGAATATTCCAATACAATTATCTTTTATACTTAACTATCTCAAATAAGACTAAAAACATCTATAGACCATTTTAGAGTCATTGTTCCCATCTACTTAATCAACTCCTAGGACCATCTTGACTCTCATACTTTGTCTTTACAGGAACTATGATGGAGTTAAGCAACACCTAGTTCTAGTTTGTCTTACTGGAGGCTGGTATAACCCATCACATTCTGTGAATCTTTCCCTTCTATCAGTCCACAGACAACTGAACATTGACTGATTTCCATGCAAACTAGTTATTTTTCTGGTTGCATTATTTACAATTTTCACAGCAGTATGTAATTGAAAGAGACTTTTTATTTGGACTCCTTAATGTCTTGAAGTAAACAGTTTCTCTCAGCAGTGATTTCTTCTCACCAACTCCATTCCCATTACAAGCTGCACATGCATGTGCTCCAAAATTGCAGTAACAGCATACTTATATTGTGGAATGGAGGCATATAAAGGAGTGTAATGTGTCCCTGAATCCCTTTTACAAGTATATAGAATCAGCTATATATGTATAGTTCTTCATATCTTTTGGTATAATGGGAAAATATGTATAGTAGATATTTTCAAAGCACAAAGAACTTTATAATATTTTAAGCACTATTTTTCTTAACAGCCACAGCTTAAATATAATCTAATAAAAACAGATTCTTGTTGTATGCTGCTCTTGGAATGAAATCTCTTCTCTTTCCATTGTTTTCCAGAAAAGTTTTGACCTTTTCTTTTCTTTCTTTCTTTTTTTTTTTTTTTTTTTTTTGATTTTCACATTTTTTATTGTTTTATAATAGTAGCTACAATTATTCCCATTTATCACAAATCTCTTTTGACAAACAACACAAAGTAACAAAATTCTGAATAAGTTTTAAGGAATTAAATTAATAAATAAACCATAACAAGTTCTTACTGGAATTTGTCTTTGCTAATGACACAATACCACTTTCCCCTAATCTATATATGTGATAATGTAAATCTATACCACGGTTACCATTGATGTCAGTCATACTAATAGGCAAATATCTGGCATGTTTGCCTTGTATGTTCTTGGAAAAAATCATCCTGGGAGAAATCATCCCAAAGCAGCTCATTTTAGATACTAATATAGTCTTCTCTTGGCTCATATTCCGAGCAAATTGGTTTTACTATAATTTCTACATACTTGGGATAATGTTAGGTTAGCATTAACTAGCTTTTTATCAACCTTCCCTGAATCCCATTGTAAACTTCAAAATGTACATATGAACAAAGCATATAGACTCACAAATCTGAGACATAAATCTGAAATAGCAACATAAAAGTAAATTCTCAGAGTTGGTTGGAACATTTAGTCTTTCTTTTATTTTTCACTGTCTGTTAAAAGTTAGCAGCTTCTAGTAGATATGCTTCAATTTGTTTCTCTAAGACACTTACAGAGAAGGGATAACATGTCAATTCTTGCTCTTGATAGACATGTTGAGGGTCTACTGAATGGGATTTCATGCTAAGTGTTCTGGGATAGAATCCATCTCATTCTAATTCATCAAGAATATTTTGTAATCTTGAACTTCCCTGTCTTTCTCGAAAATAATTAATTTCCATAAAAGGTAATATCTGCTTAAGCACATTTAATTTAAAATCTATCTTGAGTGATAAGGAAGCAATGGTGCCAGACACTCAGGATACTGTGACAAACAAGTGAACTTTGTGTGTGTGTGTGTGTGTGTGTGTGTGTGCATGCATTTGTATGTGACTACTTTCTTATACTAGTGTTTTAAATTGAATATCAGTCACAAAAGAGAGAAACCATAGAGATTTTGTTCTTTTCAGGAAAGTTGTTGATTATACTTATAACTAATGTCCAAGCTTTCTAATGCAGCATCATTAATTAAAGTGGAGAAGGATGAAGTCTATTTGTTGATCAGAAAATATTTGGGTTTTGAGTATTTACATTTCGATTTTGCTTGTGCAGAAGAAGCCAGGTTGCTTGGCGATTGGCTGTCGCTGCTCCTGGCATAACCACATGCAGGTAGTTAAACGAGCATTTTCCTAAGTAAGCATAGGGAGCAACATACATTTCTTTTATCTCTTATATAATTAAATCAAAGCTTAATAGGGAAAAAGTGTTGTTAAAACATTTAAGGGGTGATATGTTCTGTGACTTAAAACCTTAATACTATTATAAATTTCTTTTGATATGCCTGGTTATGATAGAGGCCAAAACTATAAACCATGTTACTATACCAAAAAGACGAGTACTTCTTTCATACCCTAATATGGCAATTACTCTTATTTCTTCTAGATTCTAGTGGCTGGATAGAAATGGCTTGTAAAATAGAAATGCTTGTAACTCTCACAGATGCTATAGTCTAATACTCCCATCTATATGTCTCAAAAGAAACAGAATAATTTAGAGGTAAACACATTTTGCCATAAAAACATAAGAACAGATAACATATTTTTGAGATGATAATTGTGGTGATTTGATTATACTTGGCCCAGGGAATTGGTGCTATTAGGAGGTACGACCTTGTTGGGGGGAAGTAGATCACTGTACGGGTGTGCTTTGAGACTCTCATCCTAGCTGCCTGGAAGGAAACCAGTCTTCTCCAGTTTGCCTTCAGAACAAAAGCTTGGAGTACCCAGGATACAATCCACAAAGCACAAGAATATCAAGAAGAAGGAAGACCAAAGTGTGGATACTTTGATCCTTCTTAGAAGGGGGGACAAAATACACATGGAAGGAGTTGCAGAGACAAATTATGGAGCAGAGACTGAAGGAAGGACAATCCAGAGACTGCCCCACCTGGGAATCCTTTCCATATACAATCACCAAACCCAGACACTATTGTGGATGACAGCAAGTGCTGGCTGACAGAAGCCTGCTACAGCTGTCTCCTGAGAGGCTCTGACAGTGCCCGACTAATACAGAAATAGAGGCTCATAGCCATCCGTTGGACTGAGCACAGGGTGCCCCCCCCCAATGAAGGAGCTAGAGAAAGGACCCAATGAGCGGAAGAGGTTTGCAGCCCCTTAGGAGGAACAACAATATGAACTAACAAGTACCCTCAGAGCTCCCAGGGACTAAAGAGTAAACATGGTGGGACTCATGGCTCCAACTGGATATATAGCAAAGGATGGCCTAGTTGGTCATTAGTAGAAGGAGAGGCCCTTGGTCCTGTGAAGGTTCTATGCCCCAGTGTAGGGCAATACCAGGGCCAGGAAGCAGGAGAGGGTGGGTTGGTAAACAGGGGCAGGGGAAGGAATAGGCATTTTTTTCAGAGGGGAAACTGGGAAAGAGAATACCATTTGAAATGTAAATAAAGAAAATATCTAATAAAAATAAATTTTAAAAAAAAGAAAAAGAAAAACTTTTAGAACAAGATTTAAAAAAAAAAAGATGTAGATCTCTCAGCTCCTCTAGCCTCATGCCTGCCATGATGATAGTAAACTGAACCCCAGAATCAGTAAGCCATCCTCAGTTAAATGTCCTTAATAAGAGTTGCCTTGGTCATGGTGTCTCTTTACAGCAATGGAAACCCTACCTAAGACAATAACTCATCTTTAACATTAAAAGTTGAGTGTCTGAAAGAATATTTTAGGAAAACACAGCATGTATCCAGAGACCAGGTTAGGGGCAACTTATAAAGCCGTTGGCCACTAGAGCCATACACACTTCAACTCCAGTGTAAGAAAAGGAGATGGACATGGAGTCAGGGCTACAGCTCTGCCCTACAGACCCTGTTGAAGACTTGAGGATGCTATTGAAGGTATTATAGAGTGTCAACATCCAAATTTCATTCTAAAAGGATTGTACTGTGTAGTATCTTCAGCAGAGTTTTTAGTCTGTCAAAAAGGAAACCAGACATGCTGGGGAGGCAAGAAAAAACAGCTCTTGTGGTTAGGATGTACTAAAATGGGAATTTAATAATACTCTTAACCACATTGCTCTCCAAGGTGAGTAACTGTCCCCCAACTAAAGACAGAAGAAATGACGGACAAGAATTCAAGCTCTAAATGTATTTCAAAGAATTAGATGTTGTATGGGAGTTCTCTGAAATTCCCTCTAGGGCAGTGGTTCTCAACCTTCCTGATGCCTTCCTGTGTCTTTAATTCAGTCCTTCGCGTTGTGGTGAGAACTAACCATAAAATTATTTTCTTTGCTACTTCATCACTGCATGTTTGCTGCTATGGTAAATCATAATGTAAATATTTGGTATGCAGGATGTATTTTTATTGTTACTAACTAACTCAAAGTGATCAGTGCTCACAGATGGGCAACTGCCACTCTAGGTTGTCATGTCTACCATGTGTATATTTTGGTATAAGTATCAGGTATTATCCCAGCATCTTGCCTGATCCTACCTCAGACTGTCTCAGTGCTGTTTCCTCAAAAGACTTGCATTTACATCTACTTCAAAGCAATTAACTCAAATTGTGCAGCATCAGAAACTGCTCCAGTCAGGTGAAACCATCACTTTTTCAGAAAGAGTAGTCATCACTGTTGTGGCTACATGTATAGACTTTCAGGTCCACTGCAAGGGCGACTGAGAGTTGTTCCCTCATTAACTCAGGACTTAAAAATAAGTGTCCCACCCCTCACTGTTTCTTCCAAACTCATAGTGACTCAACCTTAGAACTCAACAACAAAGTCATCAAATGTGAGGACTGTAAATTTTAAATATGTATTTCATAAGTGATGTACTTTCTTCAGTCTCCTAATGCAGCTCAAAATTTGGAAAATTAGCAAATAACAGCTTGTTCGTTGTAAAGCTCCATCTGCATGAAGTTTTAAAGTTGAGGAGGTGTAAGCAAGCCAAGCTATTGAGAATATGTGCTCTGTCTACCATCCACCCATTATCTATTGACTTATAAATCTATTGTTTGTCTGTTCAGCATACAAACAGTATTTCAGCATCTTAGCAGCTCTAGGTTTTCCTCCTGGTTTACAATAACATAGCCTCTTTTTTATTTCAAAGCAAAATTTCTAGGTCACAAAATACTGAGCAACAATTAATTACTAACGAATTAGAAATCAAAGTTTCAAAAAGGTAAAAAGCTTTTCACTACTTGTTTTACAGGTTGGATAAGAATAAATATAGATGTGGTAGACAGATGAATGAATGTTGGAAATAAATTTAATTCTAAAAACAAAGAAAAAAATCACCCCCTACTACCACAGCAATGACAAGACTAGTTTTTAAGGTTCTAGTATTTTCAGTATGATAGCTAGAAGCCCTGCACAGAAACCCTGGGGCAGAAAGCTTTTGAAATCTGTCTTACTCTTTTGTCAAAAAATATTAAAAAAGACAAACTGATATTTTGTTTATGTGCAATTATAATTTGAAAGAAAATGCTTTTCTGGGGAAAAAGTTTTTCAACCCATCTAATTAACATGTATAAAGTAAAAAAATAGTAATTAATTAATGCTAGTCTATATAATAATACCTCTTTCTTTTTAAAGTCTCTTTTCAAAGTTCCAGTCTTTTTATAGCCATAATTAAAAATGTAAGTGGCAGAATCCTGACTTCAAGTATATCTTATAATCAAGAGTCAATCTGTTATACAGGTAGGAGCTGAGCCTCTGTGACGTATGTATGTGAGGCATGGGCTGCCATTCCACCTACATAGTCACCTGTTTCCTCCTACCTTCCAGACTCCAGCCTTCCTTCTTCAGGACCTGACATAAGCTATTGTACCTCAGGCCTCTGGAGTGTAGCTGATAAACCACTATGGCCACCTGCAGGGAGCAGAAGGCAGGAACAGGGTCTTTTCAATTTTTCTTTTTTCCATATGAGGAAAGGCAAGCTCAGGAAGAATAATGGTTTGTTTATTACTATGGAACTACTAAAGAAGCATGAAGGACAAAGGATGGAGAGCGGTATATGCTGAAGGACTTTGCGTTACACTTGCATATGTATGAGGTCCTATAGATAAAGGAGCAAATAGCCTAGAAAATGAATAATATGTAGCTCAGAATCTATTTTTCAGTCTATAAAATGAAAGCTTTATTTGTACATAAAATACAATAGATTCAAAATTGAACTAGTTGATTTATTTCTGATTTAAAGAAAATGACAAAAAGAAATTAAAATTTGACTTTCAGTTTCATAATTCTAATTGCCTAATGCATATTTCACCCATCATTGCTATTGCATGTTTCTTACAAACATATTTTGATAAAAGTTCTTAAAAAGACAGGACCTGATTTCCTAATTTCATTTTTACGTTGATATATGTGTATCTGTAGGAATGCAGATGGTTTTATTTTTTATTTATTTTATTGATTGATTGATTGATTGATAACCATGTCCTACTCCAATGTTTACTGTGGTTGCTGATTCTAACATCTCATGTGTGGAAAGGTTTATTTTTTTATATAAGATAATATCATCTGAATAAAAACATATTGTAGTTCTTTCCAGTTTGAAACTTTAAAATTTTTCTTTTCTTGTTTAGTAGTCCTGGCTGAGACATCGAGACTATATAGTCTTCTTATAAATAAGCAAAGCCTTTGAACATTTTTCCAAAAGACATAAATGATGAGACATCTCACATTATTGAGCACTCATATAAAATAAATTGAAATCCAATAAACAGGTATCCTATATAAGACATGAAATGGAGAATATTGGTAAGAAAATAACAAGAATTGTCAGGAATGCAGAAAATATTGCAAGCCTTGCACACCACTTGTAAAATGTCAGATGCCCTTGCTATTGTTTTAGAACAAAATTTAGATTTCTCAAATGAACAGCCAATGCCACTTAAAGACATCAGAAGGGACTGAAAGTGAGACCTTAAATGGAAATTCATTCCCTAATATTTATAGCAGCGTTATTTACAATGATAAAAATATTAAAGCAACCTTCATGTCCATTAACAGGACAATGGAAAAGCACACATGGAAGGTCATTGTTATTGTTCAGCCTTCAAAAACAAAGAGATTCTGGCACAGCTTACCATTTCAATGAGCCTTGAGGACATTATGTTATGTGAAATGAGCCACCCACACAAGGATAGGCAGTATATAATTTCATTGTTGTGAAGTACGCAATATATACAAAAATCATACAGACAAGGTTGAGTGGTGGTTGCTAAGAGTTGTGGTTGGGGGGATGGTGCTATTTCCTAAGTACATATTTTCAGCATAATAAGAGAAAGTATTATGGAGATGAATGGTCGTGATTAAGTCACAATATAGATGTATCTTAATACTGCTGATCTGTACTTAATCGCCTACCATTAGATGAAGAGATACAGGCAACCAATAGCTGCTTGTTCTCATCAAGAACAAGCATCCTGATAGGTTACTCAATCCTATTTGAACAGGCTTAAACACATAAACATATCAGCAACACTTCATGAACTCAGCAAGGTGTATGTGGGTCCACATGCATGTATGCATACATGCTGACACATACATACACATGTAAGCATCTGTAATAATATAAAAATAAGGTCATGAGAACAGGATAGGAGGATTTGGACAGTGAGAGACTAGGGTTGAAATGATATAAATATATTATTCATCTATCAAACTATTTTATAAGTTAAAAATTATAAAATTAAAAAATACTAAGGTGGCAAGTTTCATTATCGCTCTCTCTCTCTCTCTATATATATATGTGTGTGTATGTATATATGTGTATATAAATATATTTGTGTGTATGTGTGTGTATATATATATACACACACACATACATACAATCAAAATATAAAATAACCTAAAAATAATATCACAAAGAACCTTTTCCCTTCTGCTCAGACAGATTCTGTATTAACTACTATAAAGAGGCACATTATTTACTAAATATCTTGCTGTCACTTTGCATTCCTCTTAGAATTGCTGTACATTTGTTTTCTTGAATACTCACCTAATATCTGCTTATAATAAGAAGCGGTTGTATTTAAGGGAAAGGAAAAAGAGGATTCTCCAGGACGGGGGCTTGCACTGATTCTCCAGGACGGGGGCTTGCACTGATTCTCCAGGACGGGGGCTTGCACTGATTCTCCAGGACGGGGGCTTACACTGATTCTCCAGGACGGGGGCTTGCACTGATTCTCCAGGACGGGGGCTTACACTGAGGGCTGGGATTAGTACCAGCAGCGTCAGAGGTGGCCTCTGTGAACTCTCAGCAGCATCTTGAGTCTCAGCCAGCATGCCTTGTACTTGCTGCAGTGGGAGGGAAGCAATTTGTGAGAGAACTGGGCTGTTTTCCTCATCAAAAAGCTACTGTGAAAGCACACACTTTTGTTTCATTTACAGAAGTACTGAATGAAAAAAAATGTTTAAGTTGTTGCCCAACAATTGACTTTTCATGTTTTTATAGAAATGTGGAGAGAAATAGTCAGAATTTCAAATTATCACAGTAAATTTCCAACGCTTGTTTGCCATAGAGAGCAGGTGAGACACAGCCCTGCGTAGCCTCCTCATTGTGCTGCCTCTTCCTCCGTCTCACTTGAGGTTCTGATGGAGAATAATCTGCTCCTGCTCTACTGTCTAATCTTCATCCTGGTGATAATGAGCCACCGGCAGTCACACAGCAGCAGGCTCGGGCTCTCCTTAATCACAGGGATCTCATGGGACTCTTGGCTCTGGCAGTTTTGTTAGTCGTATGTTTGTTTTTTTCCAGGGGAGTAAAACATCTAAGTAAGGCTTTCATCTGGTTTAGGCAGTAACAAAATCGTTCTATGTTTTTGCCTCTGCAGTTCTATTAAGGACTAGCATCATTTTCAGGATGAGCAAGCCTTGTCATCTGCATAGCAAAAGAGACCAGATAGCAAAAAGCTGTCCAGCTCTGGGGCCTTATTAATTTATTTGTGGGCAACTTATAAATTAAACTCCGATTTTAAAGTTTTTATTATGTTTTTATCGTTTCTGTGCACATGCATGTGGAGACTGGAAGAGTTGGTGTTCTGCTCCCAGCATGTGTGTTTAGGGGGTCAGACTCAGGGAGGCAGGCTTGGCAGGCCATCCTGCTCAGCAGGAAGGGCTTTTGCCCACTGACCCATCTCACCAGTCCAACAGTGAAACTTGAAGACATCTGAATCAAATCCTTTTTTCTCTTTACAGCTTCACCTTTCTTCTTTCTTACCTTTTTCATCTTCATTATTTTAGTTAATATCAGAGCATCTGATTTTCATCATTAGTTAAAAGACTTTATTAGATTGGTTGATGTGTACAGTTCACCTAGAGAGACTGAGATTCCTACAGTCAGTTCATGAGGATGTTAATATCTCTCTAGCATATGAGCACTGCTATTGTGTGATCTACAATCCCTGATTCGTTTTGTCATGATTTTTAAGAATCACAAACACACGTGTATATATATGCATTTATTAAGACAATGTAATAAGAATGCAGATTTTAAATATAACTGTCAATTGATATAATAATCATACATATACGTGTGTGTGTATGTGTGTAAGTGTGTGTGTGTGTGTGTGTGTGTGTGTGTGTGTGTGTTATTTCAGTACATGGACATAAAATTTCATGGTAAGATCAGAGTAAATGGCATATCCATTGCCATAAATATTTTTAATTTCAGGACACTGGATACATTCAAAATCCTCTCTAATATCAGGATGTTCTTTGCTGTGATCTGAAATACTAGAAATTATTCTTCATAATCTGCTGGAAACTTGTTCTTCCTCCCCGCCTTCCAGTATCACCCTCCTCACACCTTTCTGAGTTACTGGTAACAATATTCTACTCTTCCATAAGATCAACATTTTCAGCTTCTACAGATGAGTTCTTGTATGTCTGTTCATGGTATAGTGCACTTAGCACAAAACCTTCCAGATTCACTCATACATACTGCATACAAATAATAAGCAGTGAACCTGGGTCAGTAGTAAGTATTTCAATGAGGAAATGCACAGAAATTGATGATTTTACTCCTGTATTCTGCCAAACTTTTTAAGAAATGATTAAATCTCAAAGAGATTTAATTCTATTCTAAGAGATTCAATTTTAAGTAATTTTGCAATCAGAAGCACAGATAGGAAAGAGACTTAAATTTTAACACCTGAAAACTCTGTATGAGATTTAGTCTGACTGGCTCATTTGTACCACTAATGACTACATATTTCAATATAAATTATGAAAATTTTATAATACATGTACCTGCTATCATAAGGTATGGGTAGGTATTTGATTTTCCTTAAGGTAGAAAGACTTAAATATCTATTAAAATTATATTGGCTTGTCTTTATGAAAGATGAGATATAGGACTGTTTAAAGATATTAATCACTTGAATGAAAGTGCAGACAAGGGAATAACCTCATAGAGGCTCAAAGGAGAAATACACCAGCAGCTGTGCTCACGACAAGCGTCTACTTGTTCAGAAAGTTTTAGTATTTTAAAACAAAATTGTGTGTTCATTTTTAATGCTACATAAAATAATTTTGCAAGAAAATAACTTTTGACAAGTGCCTACTGGAAGAAGGTGATAAGAAAAAGAATGGGATTATTGAAAATCTGCTCTCTGTTCCGAAGACCATTCATTAGTAAACTAGATATAACATCAATGCAGAAGAAACTCACTTCTCAACTTTATAGAAGACTTTAGAATCAATGGAAGGAATCTTTCTATTCACATTGAGAAAGCTGTACAATGTCCTTGGCTTGAGATCCCTCATCCTCTGAAGGCTTTCCCCAAACTCACCTCTTTCCATCCCAACTACCCACAAGTGATGCACAAGATAATTCAAATGCTTTCCTTTTATACTACCTTGAATTAAGAGCTCAGCCAAGTGACCTCAGCGAAGCAAACATAGAAAGGTAGAAAGGTAAGTATTGAGTTGATAGGTTTTTTTCTTAAATTTTATATATAAGTGAATTGAAATGAAAATGCGATTAGTCTACCATGGAGCCTTTGTAATTTACTGGCTTCAACTGAGCCAGACTGTGTATTAATGGGGCATGTGGTCACCTTACCCTACGTCACCTAGCACAGCTTTCCTTTCCATAAAGACAATGAGACAATAGGTTTCTTGTTCCCCATCTTTCATTGCCCCTTCCACATCATGTCCTCCTGTGTTCCTCATTTTGCCATAATTTAAGACTAGGTTCCCTTTATGTTATTTCAAATCCTCTCCACTTTACCACTTTTTCCTCCATTAGAATTCTATGGCCAACAAAGATTTCCTTGGAATGAATCTTATCTGCTTGCTCTCACAGTGGTTTATGAGCAAAACTCAGACAAAAGCTTATTTAGAAAATTACAGTCATTCAGTGTGCTGTAATGAAAAGGAAAGGGCTGCGGTTGACTATAACAAATTAAGCACCCTCTTAAAATAGAACAATTCTTTGCTTCCTCCCTCTGCTCCTCTCTTCCCTCTAGCATGTGTCATTTCACACTTTCACACTTGTTTTGCTATGTGCTGCAAATTAGCAGCAACCCTTGAGAAAATTTGCAAGTGTTGGCACCATATCTAAGTTTCCTCTCTCGAGTTGTTTGCTCTGCTGTGGCCTTGGAAACCTCTCTCATTTGATGAGCAGAATCTTGGCTCAGGGAACTAGGTGAGCTGTGAAACTGGAAGTCTTACCTTTAACTCTGCAACCATTGCCCGCACAAAGGATCCCTCATTAAAGAGCATTAATAACCTTAGAATAACACCCTTATGCACAGGCAGTGCCCCTTTCAGCCTCATCTTGCTGAACTACACAGAAGTTAATTTTCCATATCGTAAGTGATTTGTTCTGCGGCCACACTCTGGCTCTGGCTCCAGTGTACTAATATGTTCACCACTTTTCTCTCTTTGCCTTAACCTCAGTGGTTCTTTAATCTGTCTCTCTCACTTATCTTTTTAAAAATTTCCTTTTTGAAATCTAATCATTTTTCTTCATCCTTCCTAGTCTTAATCTATATAAATTCTGAGCCATCATAATGATGCTTTAGAATATAGTTATTGTAAAAAATGTAAATATAGCAATTTCACATCACTTTGCTCATAATATTTAGCCCCTCAATATCAGGAGTTATTGATTAAACCCAGACCAGTGATGGATGTAAGCTGAGACTTTGGAAGTAATCATTTTCTTTGTGCGTGTATTGTTGTTTCTTTGTTATTTTTATTGGTTATTTTATTTATTTACATTTCATATCTTATACCCTTTCCCGGTTGCCCCTCTGCAAATCCCATATCCCTCTCCCGCCCTGCTTCTATGAGGGAGTTCTCCTACCCATCCACCCACTCCCAACTCACTACCCTACTATTCCCCTACGCTGATTCATCTAGTCTCCACAGGACTAAGGACCTCCACTCCCATTGATGCCAGATAAGACAATATTCTTTTACATATATGCAGCTGGAGCCATGGATATTCTTTGATTGGTAATTTAATCCTTGGGAGCTCTGGGGGTCTGGTTGGTTGATATTGTTCTTGCTACAGACTTGCAAACCCCTTCAGCTCCTTCAGCCTTTCCTCTAACTCCTCCATTGGATTTCCTGTGCTCAATCTGATAGTTGACTGTGAGCATCCACATCTATGTTGGTCAGGCTCTGGCAGAGCCTCTCAGGGGATAGCTTATACCAGGCTCCAGTCAGCAAGCACTTCTTGGCATTCGCAATCATGTCTGGGTTTCATGTCTACAGATGAAATTGATCCCTAGGTGGGGCAGTCTCAGGAAGGCCTTTCCTTCAGTCTCTGCTGCATTCCTTGTCCCTGAATTTTCTTTAAACAGGAACAATTCTTGAAGGTCAAAAATGTAGAACCATTATGAACTCCAGGAGCCCAGTTTCAATTGAAGAAGACAGTGGAAATTCAATACTTCACAGAACGCTAGCTTTTGTTGTATCTTTCACCCCAGCAAAGACTGTTGAGAGGAAAAGACAAATGTCTTTTTATTGTGGAGCACACCAACCTAACCATATATTTAGCCAGGACATTCATGATCAGGTAAGGGGTAACTAAAAGGATAGCTTTTTGGAGAATGATCAGAGGCCTCTCATTTGTGGCAAGATTTGTCCAAATGTATATCTTATTGTCAGAATCTCAAGGAAGGAGGCATAAATATAGTTGTTTTATTTGATTTTAATTTTTCTGAAAATATGGCTTCAGAAAGAATCCAGTGGAAAATGTATTACTAAGGAACATTTGGAAAGAAGAAAATGAGAAAGACTATTGAGGTAGTTTGAATGTAAATGGTCACCCAAAAGCCTGTGTTTGTCTTTGGTGCCTAGCTGGTCACATGCAGCTGGAGTCATGGGTATTCTTTGGGAATATATATTTTGGGAAGTTGTAGATCCCAGAGTACTGAGCTCTTCATTATAGAATTTGGTCACTGAGGCCAAATTTGATATCTATTTCTGATTCTAACTAGACTGCTCTGCTTTTTGATCCACCAAGATGTCAATAAGCTACTGAAAGTCTCCCTGTCATAAGCATATGCATGCTATCTACTATGGCTTCCTTGCCAGGAAGGACTGTCTCCCCAGAAACTGGGAATCAAATAAACCTCTTGTTCCTGAGGTAGTCTGCCAGATACTATGTTAATTTCTTTACTTTTTTTTCTGAGGCAAAATCTCTGATAAAAAGCAACCTCAGGGAGTAAGACTTAATTCCTCTTGAACCATAAGGTTCCAGGAGATGCAGTCCATGGTGGTACGTAATCAGGATATCACATTGTCACATTGTCTTTGTTGAGACAATGAATACTGGTACTTGGCTGCCTTTCTGCTTTTTATTCAGTCCAAGAACCTCTCCTGTGGTAGAGTGCCACCCCATTGAAAGTAGTTCTTCCAATATCACTTAACCCAGTCTTGAAACTCCTAGTTGATTCTAGATCCAATCAAATTCAAGTTCAGTATTGATGGTATCAGAAATTCTCGTTGCAATGGTGAGACATATAACCAATATAAACATTAATGTATCACTAGCTCACAAAAGAACTAGAACCAGGAAGACAAATTGGAAAAATGAGGATGTAGTTCAGTTTTAGATGACTTGCTCAGCAGGCTTTAGCACAAACAAGGATTCAAATAAACCAAACTCTTACTAATGGCATAGTAATTAATATATCAAAACTCGTATATTACATTTGTATGGATGAAAAATATGATACATTTTAACTTGCATACAGTTGAAAGTATAGAAAGTACAGAATCAAAAGAAAGGCAGCTTAAATAGCAATGGGATGTGGGAAGTAAAGAACTGTTAAAATGCCCTAAAACAAATAATGAATTTGCTAGCAAGAGAAAGGTCTTCTACTGTTTTCTTAAGACAATCATAACAAAGCAATTTCCAATAGACAGTTCCAAAAACATGCAACAATATGGTAACTAGACTTTATTTCCTTCTCTTTACTCTTTAAAGTATGTGTGTGTGCGTGTGTGTGTGTGAGTGGTATGTACCTGTACATATACATGTATTTCTACTATATGCTTGAATTCAAAAGTATTCGAAATAGGTAGAAATCTAATGCATTCTTAAGAAGAGAGTCAAGCTAGATAAAAATGTTGGTGAGCTATTAATAGTAATGAATTAAATTTAACTAGACTAACAAAGTGGCTTCCAGGTGGAGGTGCTAGCCTGTGTCCCCTGAGAAAGTAAGGATAAAGACACAGCTTTGGATTTTGTTATAATAGAGGTTAAAAACAAGACAGAAAAGGGCCCACCTAGATTTAAAAGTCTTGATTCTTTTTCAATTAAGAGAAAGCATATTAATATAACAATGTTGAAAAATATTGCAGTATTCTAATCTGCAACAGAGAAGAAAAAAATAAATGACTTAAATTAAATATGCAAGTTATTTTAATACACAGTGGTGTTTATAGAATGTTTTCAACTTGTGGAACATTAAAATATCAGCAAGAAGAATCAAGAGACTCTGTAAGGATACTAATCAGAAATTTGTTATCCAGTGTGCCCTTCCTGGCCTCCTTAAGGGAGGAGCACCCCGCTCATTGAACTACAGACATTTCAATCCAATTGAGAATTGAATCTCTGATCTGCTCCAAATAAAATCCTTTGTGTGTGTCTCTGTCTCTGTGTCTCCTTGTCTCTCTCTCAACACACACACACACACACACACACACACACACACACTTTTGAGGGATGAAGATATTGAAGTAAAATCTAGTAACCATATTTTTAAGCTCAATGTATAGTTCAAATATATAGTCGTTCTGGAAATATGTCCTGAATGAAAAAGTAAATTTTAAAAAGCAGCTGAACTACCAAATCTTGGAGGGCATCAGCAGTGTGCTCTTTCAGACATTCAGCAACTATTACTTTCCACTGGAAGGTCATTGCTGCTCACTGTGGGTGAAGTGATTCTGCCTTGCTGTGTTTACTGTGGCAAATGTCATTACATAAGGCAGATTATAATAAAACACTGACTTTCCAAATGCAACCTGAATGCAGATGCTCAAATGATGCAAATGCCCTTTCTAATTGTACATTTTAAATGGGAGATGTTTGGACTGTCAGGAGCCACATCTGAAATAATTCACCGCACTAGTGATAATATTCATTGCTGTTACATATGGTTATATTGAATATATTGTGAAAAATAAACATGAAATAATTCCCGGTGAAGAAACATTTCTGATACCTGAAACAGAATTAAAATTAGAATTTACTTTTTTTAGAATATATAAAATAGATTACCTAGTATAATTAGTACTTTCCTTAAAAGTAAAATAACATGTCAATTTAATCTATAAGTCAACTGACTTTACTGTCCTTAAACTTTTAACCAAAATGATTTGAGAATGTGTATATTCATTTGTTGTTAAAAATAGCAGCATATTGGTTCTCAATACCAAAAAAAAAAAAATTGTAGAGTAATAAGCAATGAAAGAAAGATCAATTACTGAAAGAGCTGAGTGAGAAGGGCCAAATAAAAGTACCATGTATTATGCTATACTGAAATTTATAACACATTTTATGATATGTGTTGAATGAAAATTATGAATGTCTATCATCATCCAGAAAATCTTATTTCTTTGGGAGTGTTGCCTGCATCCACTTGGCCTTTGATGGAAGGAAATTTTGGCTGGTTGCATTAGCTGGCTGCATTAGCTGCTCTTTCACAAAACAAAATCTAGGAAGTGAGATAATCAGAGATAATTAAAGCAAACAAAGAAATTATATTCACTTCAATGATGGAGAGGTTTGAGTAAAAAAATAAACCTGCTGGAAAAATATTTAATTGAGAAAAAATTACTTTCACACTTGGTAAGCAAATAACAGTGCCAAGTGCCACAAGTGTGAAATTGAGTACAAACCAGTCCCTGACCTCGAGAAGGCTCATGATTTCTACAAGCAGAAACCAGATTCTACTACATAGTCTTTACTCTTTGTCAAAACATATTAAAACTTTCTGCCACTGTTTTGTAAGTTTAGGAAAAGACTCAAATTCTTGCTGCTATTTTTTAAGGATAGGGAAGTCTTAAAATACCTTTCTGCACAGTTGCTCTTGTAGAGAAGTTATACCACTTAAATAAGAATAAAAGGTCATTAAATAAAGCCCTTTTAGGCAAAAAGAGCAATCATTGTTATGTCACCAGGCAGATGACACTGAAACTACAAGACAAGGAACCTTCAGAGGAAGCTGTCAAACAGAAAAGCAGATGTAGCCTTGAGAAAGAGACCACCTGATGGTTGTTATGGTTTTTGTGGAGCAAAGCAACTCATGCTACCTTGCCAGGTAGAAAAGAAGAGGGATTGTTAGGAATAATGCCCCAATTTCCTTCTCCCTGTATTCCATCTTTTACAAGTAAGACTCTTTGTCCTGATCCTATCAGAATTTCAGAATGACAAGTGCTAATTTATTAAGTTTGTGAAATTCCACCTCTTGGGGAGAAGAGTCCATGGAGAAAAGAAAGAAAAGATTTGTCAGGGAAAAGACAGACTAGCTAGGACAGCCATCATCTTTATCACCTGAAGTCAACAAAATCCCCCAAGGACCAGAATGAACAATTTACATCATTATCTTCCTCATCTCTCTCAGTGATCCTCTCTCACACTGGAAAGACTTGCAAGTTGAAAAGCTGACTAACTTGCCCTTCAAGCTGTAATGACTAAGTGGTAGAAACCAGATATGAAAGTCTGTCAGATCTCTGCTTTGTCAGCTATACATTCTCTCTTCTTTTCCAGTAAAGGCATAAAAGCTGGGAGTCTCTGAGACCTGGAAACTTCTCACCCATATGTCACTGAGCCTTGGCTTTCACAGAAACACACACACACACACACACACACACACACACAAATGCTGTATCCCTTACCCTGCATAAGATATGATGTGTGTCGTACACATGAACCTGAATCGAGGTACTTCAAAAATAAATAGAGGCAATATGTTGGAGGATAGAGGGAATAAAACAAAAGAGATGAAGTGCATAGAAAAGCAGAAAGGAGGAGAGAAAGATAAAAAAAAGTCGACTAAAAGGAAAGAACCAAAGAGGAAAGCAGAAAGGGCAGAAAGAATGTGCAGAGAGAGTCTGCTGCTTTAGTAAAAGAAGCTAAAACAAAAATGAACCCATAACCTGCAAATTCCATCGATGCCCTAAGCACTGGTAGGGAGTTTTGCTGTTCTGCCTATGCCTGCTGGTACCTGGAGATAATTCTAGCCTGTCCAATATGTCTTCTTCTTCTTCTTCAGTGTTTTAACTTCTGTACTGCATAATATTTATATGTGATAGAAGAATGCTAGGTAAATCTTTGTATTCACTATTTTGTATTTAAATAAGTGATAGAGGTTGAAGTGCAGAGGGTTTACACATAAGAAGTAGGATCTGCCTGTCTACCTTTAAGTGCCTGGTGTGCAGCAAATGGAAGACAAAGAGCCTGAGAGGAGGAGGGTTCCAGTAAACCAGTTCCTCCCATCAGTGGTGAAGCTTTACAGTGTTCTGTGTGACCCTACTGAGACCTTAGTCACCAAGTACCAAGAGGTCTCAGCTACTTTCAGTCTAAAGACAACTTAGAATTTTTATTGCCTTATTGTTTGGTTACTTCGTATCCTTTCCTTACAAACTTATTTATAAAAATTCAATTCTTGTGTTTTGCTTTCTACTTTCTTGACAATTTGAAAGATAAAGATAACTTTTATAAAAATTAATTATTTTATTTATTTACATCCCAAATGTTGTCTCCTCCCAGTCTGTCCTCCCAGATTTACCCACCACATCCGCTTTACCACTGAGAGGGTACCACCCCACCACCGACCATTCCCCTTCTCAGGGCTATAAAGTACTAGTAGTAGGACTGGAGTAGGCACATCCTCTCCCATGAGGCCAAACAAGACAGACTGGACTTTGGGGACCTCGGACCAGCCTGTGTATGCTCTTTGGTTGGTGGCTTGGTATCTGGGAGCTCCCAGGGGTCCAGACACTGTTGGTTTTCCTAAGGAGTTATCATCCCCTTCAGTTCCTTCAATCCTTCCACTAACTCTCCCATAGGAGTCCACAACGTCAGTCCAATGGTTGGGTGTAAACATGTGTGTCTGTCTCAGTCAGCTGCTATTAGGGCCTAGTAGAGGTCAGCCATATTAGGCTTTTGTCTGTAAGCACATCATAGCATCAGTAATAGTGTCAGGGTTTAGTTCCCACCTATGGGATGGATTCCAAAATGGGACAATTGGTGATCAGCCATTCCTTTGGTTTCTGCTCTATTTTTGTCCTTGTATATTCTTTAGACGGGAACAATTCTGGGTTAAAAATACTGAAGGTGGGCTCTTGTCCCTACCCCTCCACTAGGGGCGCTGTCTACTAGAGGCAGGCTGTTAAGCTTCCATCTCCCCTCTGTGGGCATTTCAGCTAATGTGATGGTTTGTCTATGTTTGGCCCAGGGAGTGGCACTATTAGGAGGTATGGCATTGTTGAAACAGGTATGTCCCTGGGATCATGGGCTTAAGACCCTCACCCTAGCTGCCTGGAAGTCATCCCTCCACTAGTAGTCTTCAGATAAATATGTTGAACCCTCAGCTCTGCCTGCACCATGCCTGCCTGGATGCTGCCATGCTCTTGCCTTGACAAAAATGGACTGAACCTCTGAACCTGTAAGCCAGGCCCAATTAAATGTCATTTTTAAGAGTTGCCTTGGTCATGGTGTTTGTTCACAGCAGAAAACCCTAACTAAGATAGCTAAGGTCTCCCACATTGAGTCCTGGGTGCCTTTCACATCTCAGGTCTCTGGGACTTTCTAGAGGTTCCCCCACTCCAACCCCCATCTCTGAGAAGTTGCATATTTCCATTCATTTTCTTGGCCCTCTGGGCTTCTCTCCTATCTCCTACCATATAAGATCCTTCTCCCTTTGCCATCCTCCTCTCCTCTCCTACCCAAGTCCCTCCCTTCTTCTGCCTCCTATGATTATTTTTATTATTCTAAGTGAGATAGAAGCACCCTTACTTGGGCCTTCCTTCGTGTTTAACTTCTTATGTATGGTCTGAGGGGTATATCATTGGTATTCTGTACTTTTTGCCTAATATCCACTTATCAGTGAATACATAACATGCATGTCCTTTTGTATCTCACTCAAGATTTTTCTAGTTCCATCGATTTGCCTGCAAAATTCACGATGTCTTCGTTTTCATAGCTGAATAGTATTGCATTGTATAAATGATACATATTTTCTGTATCCATTCTTCAGTTGAGAGACATCTGGGTTGTTTCCAATCTCTGTCTGTTATGAATAAGGCTGCTATGAACATAGTGGAGCCCATGTGCTTGTGGTATGATGGAGCATCTTTTGGGTATATGCCCAGCAGTGGTATAATTAGGTCTTCAGGTGTAACTATTTCTAATTTTCTGAGGAATAGCCAAATTGATTTCCTCAGTTGTTGTACCAGTTTGCAATTCAACAAGCAAAGGAGGAGTGTTCCTTTAAGAATTGTATTTTTCTTTTGACACTTAAGTGTCATTGTTCTTTGACCTAATTTATTTTCAGGAATTCTTACATAATCCCTTCAGATTATCCACATGATTCTCATAATCTCTGGCTTCTGCTACTGGATCCTCATCAGGACTCCTCTCAAATATTCTGTTGCTGCCCCATTATAGAGATCCTACAGCTTTGGACCAGCCTTCTTCATGCACTCCAGCAGTTCATAGATGGGGTAGATGATGGTGTGCACTATCTCAAAGCCCTGGATCTGGGCCTAGTTGGTAGCTGAGCTGGTACCCACCAGCTCTGTGGTACCCACATGGCTCCAGCAAGCTCTCTAGCACTGCCCCAGCTAGCTCACCCAGTGTTGTAAGTTGCAGTGAGCCAGGGCATGAGAGCAGAACAGCTGACTCTGCCCCTCACTCTGATTAATTTTAAACTCTAGAATATCAACCATAGCACTTATTAATTAAACTGTTCTCCTAACACTTTCAGTTCATTAGAAGGAATGAATGCCTTGGGTAATTATTTGTTGAAGAATTGAACAATCAAAACATACTGCATAAAATAACACCATTTTAACAGAACTTTAAAAGGCATGTTATGTTTTGCAAGGTACTTTTAAACCTCCTATTTACATTGTTTTTAACTCAAGAGGTAAGTTTTTAAATGAGTGGCAATGATTGCTCTACTAGTAGCTTGTTAGGAGGGAAGCCCTAGTATGTAGTGTTTTCTGGTTTCCAGAACATAAATATATCCCCCATGTCTGGTTTCAAACACAAATATAACATTATGGAATGAAACACTGGGAATTGTGTTCTGAATTTGCTTTTACAACCTAGTATGAGCCAGATCTTGCACACAGCTAGAAATAAAATTGGGGAAAATTCATGAGTTGTGTAAGCTGGCTAGAAAATAAAAGACAAAACTGCCTCTTGGATCCAGGCCTCCCATTTCCAGACAAATTCTCTTCATAAATAGGCTGTGGTTCCAAGATATGACCGTATCTTGCACTGGTCTTTCTGGTGCCAAAGGGTCACAATAGAGCTGCTTAGTTTCAGCCCCTGCCATCATGCTCCCACATCCAGCTATACTGTGTTCATGGGAGGACCTACATTCCACTTCGTCCAACAAACTCAGGCATCAAAATTGGATGGACTGACTTGTTGGACTTTTTTATTTTCTAGCTTTATCACCTAAATTCTAATTCAAGAACTGATCAGTTCTTGAATTGGAGTATTGCTCATATTCATTTTTCTGGAGATACCTTCCATATGTTCAGAACAATTTTTACTTTAAAATTTTCCCACTGCAAAAATAAATGAATTGAGATCTTAGGATATTGAAAACAGAATGACCCTTAAGCACCCTTAAGTCAAGTCCCATAATTTAATATAATAATTAAGGTGATTTCCTATTCTACTTCCTGGGGACTCTTTTCTATACTCTGCCAATATGAAACTTTCATTATAAAACTTTGCAATATAAAACTTTCATTGGGCATCATACAAAACTTCAACCTAATAGGATGTGATAGCCTTCACTGATAGAACTTCATTGCTTAAATTAATATTATTTTCAATAGTTTGAATATTTTATTGATATTTTCTTATTTTTTATTTCTTCTCTAGTAATATATTCATGTATTCTCTATATTTCTCTAGGTTGTACTTAATATTTTATTATTGAATATTTTGAAATATGTCTATACTTTAGTACAATCATATTTTACTTATC